>NC_056739.1:1182764622-1182939622 GCF_019279795.1 Protopterus annectens
GCTTGTTGATAGATGGAAAATAATCTGGAAAAAAAGTTGCCACTTCAAACCCAAACATCTGAAATTGCGGTGTCTTCCTGTTTGACAAGAATTCTGGGGATTAACGGGGAAGTTCCATACACATAGGTACTCCTGCATTACATGACTTCCTGTGGCTTTGTGTCCATACAATAGGCATTCTTGCATAGATATTCACATAATGTCATAGCTATTGCTCATGCAGAAAAATGCTACCTTTTCCTACACCTATACTAAGCCTTGCTGCATAGTAACTATGCTCTCTACTCTCCATCTGCTAACTGTTACAGTGTTCTGCATGCAGTGATGTATTGCACGGTCTCACTTCCACACTATGCATTACTACATTAGCAGTCTGTTTGTAATGCAGCTGCTGGCTGGGGGTAATTGATTCATGGTTCCATTTCAATAATGTCCTACAGATGTTCACTTCCATATCCAAACTTCACTCGATGTCTATTCCCAGTGGATTTATGCCTCAAATGTTGTTCTTCCATATTATGTATTACCACATAGGGATTCCACCGTGCAGTTATGCTATTTATTTACTTATTTATTTACCTAATTTACTTGCTGCTTGCTTATTTTTAACAGGGGTATAGCACTGATCCAAAAGGACCTATGTCAGGCTCAGCCCAAGTGTGAAATATGGTAGAGAATATGCATAAAAAAGTAGATTATGGAAGCAAACTACAGACCATCATGCATTTATGAACTACATTTGGCAACAGACAGAGCATTCAAACAAGAGAAGAAAATTAATAATCACATGAACATTACAGTATTTAATACGATTACTACAATCCGCGGTGGTGGTGCTGTGGTAGCGTTGTCACCTTACAGCAAGACGTTGTCCCGTTCGATTCTCAGCTAGAGCGTCTTCTGTGGAGACATGCATGAATGGGCGTACCTTCGTTGAAGGTTGTGTGTTAGGGCCGGCAACTCAGCATGTAAAAATCAACTGCCAATCATTAGTGGACCGGAGTTCCGCAGTGGCGACCCCTAACCGGGAAAAGCCGAAAAACACAAAAACTACAATTTTTTTAAACTCATGTGCTTCATCTGTTGACACCCAAGGAGGAATCAAAGGAATGCTATGAATTATTTTTTTTTTTTGTTTATCTGTTTATTTTTATCTGTTTATTTATTTTGCTTTGTTTACCTGGAGATTCTAGTTGGGAGGAATTCATATGTAGTGAAGGCCCAGGGAGAAAAACTCCATTTGCAGAAAAGACCTGGGGGGGGGGGGGGTTCACGCAAAGTACCATGTTTTTGCAATGCAAATACTTCATGAAAGAGTTTATAAAAGAATGACAATACAGACACTATAAGTATACAACTTTTCACGAATTACCTACAAATTACTTTGTACCAATTCTAGTGCAAGATAAACAGACCCAGTGTATTCACATTTATATGAGTAGGTGAATCAACAAACACAACCTTGGAAAATGAACTGGAGAAGTAAATTCAACTGTAGAAAAGCATTAGGGCAGGATGGGAAAGAAGGGACCAGGGAGGTCAAGAGTCATGTACTAGGAAGGTGAGGGCTGAGGAGTACAGGAAGAAAAGGGAAAATAGTGTACGTAAAGATGTAAGGTACAAGATTTTAGAGTAACCTACAGAAACACAATTGTTATTGAGGGGGCATATTAGTATATATGGCATGGTGTGTGAGGTGAGCTGGGGTAAAATGCCCCCAAAATGTTTAATAGATATAATGAAAAGTTTAAAAATGTATTTATTTTTGTTTGAATTGTAGTTTGTCCCTGGAAGTGTAAGGACTCTCAGTATCTGGTCTTGCACTTCTGACAGGGAGCTGCTATGGCCTTCCATATGAGGCTTTAACCCAGTATCAGAGGAGCAATAATGTAGCCAGTTATGAAGTTCAGCTAAGTTGTGATTATCTGAGGCAATTGTTGTTTGACTGTAGGTGAAGGGCTAGTTGTTAAACAGAAGTTAGTACAGAAGGAACCACGGAAGGAGTGCATGTTACCACAATGTAATAGCAGAGGAACTCAGACAGATGTGCACTGCTTTAGGGGAATAGGTATAGAATTTTAGAAAAATACGTATAAATTCCTCAGCATGTTTGCATCTAGCTAGCTTAGCTACATAGGTTAACTAGTGCAGAAATATGTAACATGCTTATTTTAGTGGTGAAACTAACTTTATCTTTGCATAATGGGTAGAGGAATTGAATTTTGGAGAGTGTCTGAACAGAGATATAGTACTCTTTGTGATATGTGGGAATTAAGGCAGGCTTGTGTGGCTGCATGCTTAGGAAGATGAGGTGCTGCAAAGGAAAGTGAACCAGTGGAATGTTGTAGCACAAGATAAGAGCAGTTATGAGTACTGCTCCTTTAAATATTTGCTGCAATTGATAGATTTTAAGTAGTGAAATTGTTTGCTTATTGCTTCTAAATGAAGACATTGATTAACCCTTTTATAAAGGGCATACCACTGGGTAGATATCTGAGGGATAGGCCTTCAAGGGCAGTATTTCTCTCTTTTTGAGGAGACTAACAATAGCTGTAGTACCAGGAATGACGAAATACAGATCAAAAAGCTGTACTAGAGCTGCTGTACATAACACACAAACAAACAAACTCTGTGTACAACAGCATAGCAAGATGCAGTGACAGTAATTGGCCATTACTAAAAAGGACACGATCAGGAATAATACAGAGCATAAAACGACTTTATTTTCCTGAAAATAATACTGATCTTGTATGCTCTACAATACAATACAGTCATTATCCCTAACTAAAATTCACAGAAATTAAAATGCAGGTCTGCAATGCACAGAAAAATAACTACTTTGCAAGGCTACTTTGCAGAAATTAAAATGCAGGTCTGCAATGCACAGAAAAATAACTACTTTGCAAGGCTACTTTACAGAAATTAAAATGCAGGTCTGCAATGCACAGAAAAATAACTACTTTGCAAGGCTGCATTTTACAAATTTCCTCCTACCAAGAACATATAGCTAGCTGTGGCACTGACTGCTCCTAGCTATGTCACACCATGATGTTTTAATAAGGGCTTGTGCAGCAAAGCACTGATGTAGCATGCAAGTCTCACAAGCAAATGTCATTGCGGAGGGAATAAACCAAAAATAAATAAATGCATAGACAACTCAGAGAATCAAATCCATAATTGGTTAGAAGCATCAGAGTAGCAGGTTTAATGTAAATATATTTTATGTGAAACAGGATAACCCAAATTGAGTTTCAGACTGTAGTTTTTATTCACTCTTTTTGATTATGACATCACCCTAGAAAAAGCAGCTTGACTCTCCAAACAGCAACGATCTGCTCTTCTCATGGTCATCCACCTCTTTAAACTGCTCTGTCTCCATATCCTCGCACTAATTTCATTCAAACTCCATGACAAAACATCTGCAGCTTATCTCAAAATGCAAACTCCCTCTCTATACTAAGATCCTCTCTGCAAATTACCATGCATGCCTTTTCCATAGTTGCACACACTATCTGGTAATTCCTCCCACTCACTGTCAGAAAAAATTCCAGTATATCCACCTTCAAGAAAGATCTCATATTCACTTAAAACAACAAGCCAAATGCACCTGCTCCCACATTACTTAAACTCTCCAGCCTCTCTCTCACTTTCCTGTTAACTCCTACTCCCTCAGCTATCCTTCCTGCTCTCTCTCACAGACTCTACCTTCTGCTCTCTGCTCCTTCAATCACTTTCTTTAACTCATGTTCTAGCTGTTCCTAGAATGTAAACATGTACAGTATGTAAACGTTATGTCTCTTCTTTGTTGCAAACTGACTCATTGTATACTTATTGCGAATGCATACATACATAAATGCATAAATGAATTGTGTCCACAAAAACATCCAACAGACCACCCAATGGCTCAAGTGTTTATATAAAAGTTCAAGTAAATTTATTTGGTGATCACTTTCATGGTGTGGATACACCACTTCATCAGACCTAAAAACTAACAAAACATTTAATCCATATATACTTGTGGTAATTAAAAAACTACCAATCACAACTAAAAAGTAATTAACATGAAAATCCTCTCTTAAAAGAACAGCATATCCCTACCACAATACACCAAAAACAAGATATGTGTACATTCTTGACAAATAAAAAACAAAAATAATAACAAAGAATACATTTACAAAACACACATAAAAAAACACCTAGAAACACACTAATAAAAATGTTTCACTTAATCAACTGTGTCACTATATGACTTATATATAGAGACTTTAAAACTTACTTCCTAACCAATGGTCTGCGCCTTAATATGGGTTTGAGGGGTACCCTGTCATTCAAACCTTTCCCTTTATCTGCCCCGAGTCTCACTATCCACCTGCTTTCAGTTGTCTCTGTAAATTCACAATATCACCCCCTCTTTCATTTTCCCTTTATTTGCCCTGAGTCTCACTATCCACCTGCTTTCAGTTGTCTCTGTAAATTCACAATATCACCCCCTCTTTCATTTTGAAAATGAAAGAGGGGTGATATTGTGAATTTAACAGAGACAACTGAAAGCAGGTGGATAGTGAGACTCAGGGCAGATAAAGGGAAAGGTTTGAATGACAGGGTACCCCTCAAACCCATATTAAGGTGTAGACCATTGGTTAGGAAGTAAGTTTTAAAGTGTCTATATATAAGTCATATAGTGACACAGTTGATTAAGTGAAACATTTTTATTAGTGTGTTTCTATGTGTTTTTATGTGTTTTGTAAATGTATTTTTTATGTTATTTTTGTTTTTTATTTGTCAAGAGTGTACACATATCTTGTTTTTTGTGTATTGTGGTAGGGATATGCTGTTCTTTTAAGAGAGGATTTTCATGTTAATTACTTTTTAGTTGTGATTGGTAGTTTTTTAATTAGCACAAGTATATATGGATTAAATGTTTCTGATGAAGTGGTGTATCCACACCACGAAAGCGCTCACCAAATAAATTTAATTGAACTTTTATATAAACACTTGAGCCGTTGGGTGGTCTGTTGGATGTTTTTGTGGACATTGTCCTTTTATTTTATATCCAACGACCTTGTTCTACTGATTGTGACTTGCTTTGTGTTTGGATACATAAATGAATTATTTTAAGATGCTTTTATGTGCAAGTCACTTAACCAAACCATTTTCAGCGGCAACAAGGAAACTGAGCTGGGCTCCTCATTGTTCTCCTGGATCACATCTCTAGTAGGTATCTATGAACTATTTTATCTAATTCAGAGTCATGGGGTGACTGGGGTCTATCCCAGCACTCAGTAGGTGCAAGGCAAAGAAACTAAACCTGGACAGGATGCAGTGTATCACAGGATGTGCATCTGCTTACAGACAGGTAGATGCAGAAATTCACTCACTTATATATGGCGCACAAATCCACTAGCAACTTGGAGGATCACAATTTTGTATATAGCATGTTTTTGGGATGTAGGAAGAATCTGAAGCATCTAGTGAAAGCCATCATGAACTCAGTGAGGACATGCAAATGCCACATAAAAAGCACCCTAGATGAGAACCAAACTGGAGACCCAAGTGCTGTGAGGCAACAATGCTACCCGGCTGTGTTTTATAAAATGAAAAATAAAATGAGTAGAATCTGTTCACTTTCTTGTGCACATTTCTTCAGAATAAAACAGCCCTGGTGTTAAATGATTCTCTGCGTGCTTTTTCCCCCTCATGCCTGATGACTGTTAAGCCTCCTGCTATTATACCTCATTTGTTCACCTTTACTGGGTATCCCCAGCATAAGGATGAGAGCTATCCCAGAGGGACATGATTCAGGCAGTCATGGAGGTCATCATCTCAGTAAAGAAAGAGCATTTAATATAGACTCTAATCCCTCCAATGGACAGGCAATCTATGATCTGAATCGCTTCAGGGACCATTATGTTTTCCTTTGTGTAAGAGCATGCGTCTATGAACTTGCAGTGAAGGCTTATGTATACATGTCATAGTGGCCAAAAACTCATCTCAGGGCCATGCCTTGTGTTGCAACCACTGATGCCCTGCAGCAGTGGATGGCCTTAGTCTTCCATGCTGTCTGCCCAGGACTGGCATACCCAACCACCCATAACTAGCGTCAGCACATGCCTGAGCCACTAATCAAAATCGAGTTGCCTGGTTCATAGTCAGGTCTTTATCTCTCTGTGTCAGTGGAGAGGGCATGCTGTTAATTAAATTTAGTAGATATGTAGTTGTACTAGAACACCTCTGAAAATGCAGAACATGTAGGATTGGTTATTTTAATTATAAACTTGTGTTACTTGGTAAGAAATGTTCTTATGGAGTTGGTACATTTTCCTATATACAGACAGACAGACAGTAAAAAGGAAGCGAAGTGGAGAGCAGGATGGAAAGATACATAATAAACTAGACCTCATATACAAGTGTGTGTGTGTGTGTGTGTGTGTGTGTGTGTGTGTGTGTGTGTGTGTGTGTGTGTGTGTGTGTGTGTGTGTGTGTGTGTGCCAGTGTGGATATCTGTGTGTGTATCTTCATATATGTTACAAAACACTCAACTATACAGTACAGAAGGACTTGTTAATGGTGTAGCAGTTCATTCTGCTGCCTCACAGCACTTGGGTATCCAATTTTCCGTTCTAAGACGACTTGATGTATAGGTAGAGTCTGCATGTCTTACCTCAATGTGGATTTTACTATTTGCTTCAGTTTGTTTCCTTGCATATCCAAAAATCAAGTTATTAATGAACTAGTAATCTTCCAAATTTCCCATAGGGGTATGTGTGTTTGTTTGTGTGTGTGTGTGTGTGTGTGTGTGTGTGTGTGTGTGTGTGTGTGTGTGTGTGTGTGTGTTTGTTTGTTTGTGTCCTGCAATAGACTGGTATCCTATGTGAAACTGCTTTCTCTGCCTTTTGCCCACTAATTGTTTAGATGGTATCTAGATTCCCACTGATACTGAAATGGATAAAGCAGGTAATCAGAAAAGGAATGAATGAATGAATGATGAAATATTACTTTTGTATACCATCTGTAAACTGGAGTACCTTCAATTTAGCCACATCTAAGAGGAAAGTTGTTCTTGATGTCTGGTAAAAGGTAGATCTCAGGTATTTTGTATTAGAACCTACTAAAAAAATATCAGTCCTGTATTAGGTGCTCTCAAATAGTGTGGGAAGTAACAGGATCTCAAATCTAGAAGGAGGCATCCAGTTGGGAACAACTGGTCACCAAAGAGTGAAGTTCATAGTCAGCTTAACAACATGGACATTTTATGAAAAGTGAGAGTTCAGGATATTAAAGAGGGAATATTTTGATAAAATGGGAAAGTGCCTCAGGAAGCTTCTACAAAGCAGGCATGAATTTAATGTGGAAGAATGGTTGAGACAAAAAAAAAAACTACCATCATAGATGTAAAAGCCTTTGAGTAAAACAAATATGCAAATCAAAAAGGTGACAACAGCAGTTCTCAGATTAACTGCATACATATTAAGGGAAAAAACTTAAAGCATTTATAAAATATAAGGAAATAGAAGGAGTCAGACAGACAAGAAAATCATTTAAATAAGAAAAAAGTAGGAAAGATAGACAAAAAACGACTCAACTTGTGGAACAGATAGTCAATTCAGTACAAAAGAGTACAAAACATTTTATTCTTCTGACCTCCCCCATTTTCTGCCATAACCACTGTCGTATCTGTACTTAGTTTCATCTCATGTGCTTTCAGTTTTGTATTCCAGTCCCTTCATTTGCTGAAGTCCCATTCAGAATCTGCTTGTTGTACCACAGTGTCTGCATACAGAACTGTGTTGACCTGTCCCATCCATTCTGCTTGCTGATGTTGTCCATCACCAATATGGACAGGACTGGGCTCAGATCTGAACCCCCAGGAACACCCATTTTAAACGCCTTTGTGAGTCCAAACACTATTTATACTTATGTCAACGTGTCCTTGTACATATACATCATTAATTTTTCTATTATTTTCAAGACTTTAAATCATTTCAACCGGACTGCCTAAATCAGCATTTTTGGTACTTTGTCATATGCTTTCTCCAATTCTAGGAATTCCCAGTTGGTCTCTTTCTGCTTCCTCAGCTCTTTTTTTATTATCTGTCTCACTGCAAATATCAGGTTGGTTGTAGAGTGCCGTGATACAAATCTGAATTGCTCATCTCCCATCTTTCTTTCTAGTTAGATTGTATTTAATTGTTAGTGACCTTGTCTCACAATTGTGTACAGTGTAGCAGTAGTCTGGTACCTCTGTAATGTCTGCATTTATGAATATTCCCATTTTTATTATACATTGTCAGAATTGTTTTTCTGCCATCATTTGGGATACACCTTTCACCCTTTCTCTCTCTCTCTATATATATATATATATATATATATATATATATATATATATATATATATATATATATATATATATATATATATATATATATATATATATATATATCATGATGAGCAGTACCCTTAAACAACATTTATTTATTTAATGGCATTTGTTTACCAGGATGTCTACTGGGCCATTAAAAGTCCATTTTTCAGTGGAGACCCAGGGAGAAAAGACTCCACAAAAAACATAAACATGAACATAAACATAGAACTGGATTTAACATTTGTAAAGTTCCATAGACATGTACATGGAGAAGTAATTAACAGTAAAGATAAAACAGGATTTGACAATGGTTACAATTAAAACAAACTTATAATACAAAGTGAAATAAGTCACAAGTAAAGGATTAACATTGTAAGAAGTTTCTGACATAAAAGTTGCAGGTTACTCAAAACATTGTGTAGTAAGTGGACATTAAAATGGGTAAGAAGAACATACAGTAAATAAGGATATATTCAATAAGTAGGGGTAGTCAAGATTTAAAGGGTAGGGGAGTGGTGCAAGAGCAGATCCAGATAGAAGAGAGGTAGTCATGTAAAGAATTTTTGAATGATGCAAGGTTTTGATTTGATCTAATTGTTAATGGTAGAGCATTCGAGGCTTTGGATACAGACTAAGTATAAAGAAGCTGGCCGGCAGGTAGGTTAGGTTTATACACCTGCAAAAGGTGCTGATTTTCAGATCTGAGAGATCTATTAAGTTAATAGTTGCTAAATAATGAGGTACAGGCAGGACAAACTAAAGGTTTGTAAATTAATTTATGGGCAGTTGTTAGTTGGAGGTATGAGAGTTAGTGAGGGAGTTCAAGCCACTTAACGGAGTGAAAAGCTGTACACTGATGGGTGGAATATTTAGCATCTAAAGCAAACTTGGCACCTTTGTTGTAACACATTTCCAGCTTGGTTTTTAGGGAGGACTGTAGATTAGTAAGTAATGGGGCACCATAAATGAGAGAGGGAACTAGGTAAGAGGTATGAGGGTTTATTAACCAGAATCCAATACAAAACAACCAAGAAAAAAACGATGAAGGAGTAGCCACTGGAGAACAGGACCAACTTCCACTTTATTAAACACACAGGTAGGAGGGTTTGTTTAGCAGAGGGACTGAGAAAGTGTTTATGTGTATAAAGAATGCCTAGCTTTTGGTGTGTTATGTTAGCATTATTTTGTATGTGAATTTCAAATTTTAGCTGTTTATCTGTTACTACTCCCAGTAGTTTATGTAAGTAAAAACTTCTATTGTTGTTTTACTTTGGGAGAAAATGGAAAACTGGGCCTTGTCTACAAGGTTTTTTTTCTTAGGGGTGAATAAAAGTAGCTTGGTTTTATTTGGATTACGTGACAGTTGATTGTTCCTAAGCCAGGTCTCTATGGAGGTAAAGGGCAGTTGAGTGATCTGTTGCAGATTAGATATGGAATTAGCAGAGTAGATAGTAGTGAATCATTGGTGTATTGTATTAGAGTCAAGTGACTGAATGAGGACTGGAGACTGTTAATAAAGACGCTGAAGAAAATGGGTCTTAATATAAAGCCTTGAGGGACACCAGTGGGGTTGTTAAGGTATGAAAAGAGGGAGGTCTTCCATTTGACTGCCTGTTGTCTGTCTTAAGAGAAGGAGGGGAGACACCAGTTTTTGAGGGTTGATTTAGAAGTAACTGGTGAGAGACTGTATCAAAAACCTTTAGTAGGTTTAGAACTAAGGAGAGACTATTTTATCTGAGTCTTAGGCTTTGTTGATTATGTCCATGAAAGATATCAAGTCAGTCATAGTACTATGACCTGGTCTAAAACCATGCTGTGTAGATGATAGAATCTGGTTATTAAGAAGAAGGTTTAGAAGTTGTACATGAATGCATTTCTCAAGAAGCTTGGAGATGGGGGAGAGAATGGCTATAGGATGAAAGTTGGACATATTAATAGAGTTGCCACCTTTATGTAGGGGTAGAATAAATGCCTTTTTCCAGATTTTTGGAACATAGGATTCAAAAATGGATCTATTGACTAGTATACTGATAGAGTAGGCAATGGCATCAGCAGCTAGTATTAAATATTCTGTGGGTAGGTTATCAGCTGCATTGGAGCTAGGTTTGAGTTTAAGGAGTCTTTTTATAGTCATAGTTGGAACTGGTTTAAGTGTGAATATGGGTGTAGGTGGATTGAATTGAGTAAGGAAGAAGATGAAGTAGACTAGGTGGGAGGGGATGGTTTAGATTGACAAGAATAATTAGAATTATTTGAGAGTGTGTCACAGTGAGGTTGTGGAAAGTTGGTGGTGATGTTTGACATAGTATTAATGAAATGAGCATTAAGTAGATTAGCAATTTGTGATGGAGTTTTATCTGGATGTGGGCATGGGTTGCTATTAGTACCCATATTTAGGAGACATGTTATGGATGACCAGAATTTTTTGGGGTTCTGCTTATGATTGGTTTCAAGTGTTAGATAATAGTCTTTTTTTCTCCTTTAAAATGCCCAACAGCTTGATCATATGTGTCTTGGATTCATCTGGTCTTGTCACTTCCACTGGCTTCATTTTCCATAGTGCACTCTGCTTCATCTAGGGTGGGTTCTCTTTCTGCTTTCGTCATAGTCCATGAACATGTCAATGCAGCTTCTCTGGGGTTTTCTTTATTTAGAAGCTTTTTTAGGTACTTCTTCTGTCTGCTCTTGATGTCCTCTGGATTGGTGAGCAGATTGCTGCTGACATCATTTATGAATTGCATCTGGCAACTATCTACTCTATCATTCTGTCATCACCTTCAGCCTGATAGAACTTATTTGTGTAGCTACTGAATTAGTTTCCAGAAGCTGGTAGATTTTTCTGTATTTTTGTTCTTTGCCATTGTGACTGCTCTCTAAGCCTCTTTGTATTCAACCAGTATTCCTTCTTAGCCAAGTTCATCTTGCCTATCTTCCCCTACTCCTTCTTTCTTTTGATAACTTCCCAGACTCCTGCCTTCCTTCACTAACTTTCCTCGTGTAGCTTACTTCTATACCTGGCTTGACTGCACACCTCTTCTTCTGTTTTTACATATGTTACTTTCAGATGTTACCATTCTTCTTCAGCTCCACCTATTTCCTCATCATCATCTTGCGATATCAGAACTATGAGTATTTTTTCAATCCCCGGTACTTTTACTATGGTTAACTATGTTCAACTTCCAAGTCTTCAGATTAATTTCTGTTTACTTTAGAGGTCTGTCTGACGGCTGCTTGAAGTTGACTGTGGCCAGCAGTGGTTTATGCTGGCAGCTGATTGTTCAATTAGAGATAATTTAGCAATCTCTGATTTTACTTCAATGCCCATTCTTTACTAGGAAGAAGTCTAAACTGAGTGCATTCTGACTGCTGTATGTGACCTTGTGACTGTCTCTCTCTTGGTACACCATTGGTTGGCTAACATAAAGCCATTTGCCTGACAGAATTTTAGAATGGTCACTCATTCTCTATTACTGTTGCTTCAACCATGGGTATCCATGCAATTCTCTTATCATGTTCTGCCTGAACCAGTAGGAGCATTCATGTCCCCCATTATCAAGACCAACTCATTCTGTCTTTCTTCATCATAGAGGTCATGTGACTGCTGGCTGAATTGCCCTCTTTTCCTCACCATCTAACCCCTGCTATGCAGCATAGGCTGAGATCATAAAGACTGTTCTATCTTTACACCAGATTCTGAATGTCATGAGTATCTCACTGATTTTAATTATATTCCCCATTGTTTTTGGATAACTGTCTCTTACCATACTTCTCACACAATTTCTAATTTGTCCTCCCCCGATTAGTAGATTGTGGATTCCAGGCCAAGTGACCTCACTGTGCTGCTCTTTCATGTTGTCTTCTGGATACACAGAATATCTGGTCTCCTTCTTACCGTTGTGTCATCCACTTTCAATCAACATTGATTTTACATCCAGATTTTGCACAAGAGAGCTATCTCAAGTAATCCTGTCTTGGCAACTGGACATGAGCCAACCAATAGTTTACTGACCAAGGGCTGCTGGACTTTATGACAGGCACACTCTGGCCAATAAGGGAACATAAACCACTCCAAAAATTAGCCTGAGTCTTTTGTGTATGTCATATTAGACCGGGTCCTCAATCCACTTAGCACCAGAAAATACCCCTACTCCTTTTGGTAACATTAGGCAACATAATTAACTCAACAAGTGCCAATTCTATTTTACCAAGTGGTTAGACCTGATGCCATGAGCAGTCTATGGTCTGCATTCTTCTTTCTAGAGGATGCTATGTAACACAGCCAATACCTGCAGCACTTGATCCACATGACTCTTCTCCCAGTAGACACCACCTAGGTTATGTGCTACTGCCCATTACATCACTCATTTTTTGTGCATTTTATGGATAGACAACTCAAATTCACCTGGGAGGAAGAAACACCCAGTATGTTTCTGAGAGGTGGAAGAAACTCCACACAGATGCACAGATGCAAACCCTACAATGACCAGAGGTTAGGATCAATCCCTGGACCTTGTGTTTGTGAGGCAAAGCTCTTAATCTTTACTGCACTATGTCAGTGTGTCAGTTTACAGTACAACAGTATAAATGTTGTTTTGTGATTGCTGGTATATGCATTAGTTATTTAGTGCAAAATTTGACTTGTCATTTCCTTCTAAGATCTAGCATTTAATTCTAATATGTTTAGAACTGTAATCTTTTCTTACAATTTCATCTACAAAGTAGGCCAGATGCTTTTGCGGCTGGTGACTAAAAACCAAGGGAAGATGAGCTGCAAGAATCAATTGAATGAGTGGGACTAACTGGAATAGGGTGGGCTACACTGTGTCAGGTCAATGACTACTTACCTGTGCTCAGTCAACAGGTGAGATCAGTCACCCTCATTCACAGACCGCCCCAGAAAACCCTCATTCTTGTCAGTTTCTTGACTGCATACATCTCAGATATCCAACTGTGAGCAAATAAAAGTAATGGCTTTCAGTTTATTTTACACAAAACCACCCTAGCCCTGCCAAGCTGATCAATGACTTTTTAACTGATTTAAATGACAGTAGGAATCAGTCAGTTTCACCCACATACTGCCTCTGTGCCCACCATTTACATTCACTTTATTGACTGTGCATACCGCAGATATCTGATTGTGACAAATGAAAGAATAAATACATAAATAATGGCCATAATATGGTTTTGCAGACAACTACTGTGAGATGCATTCAGTTCAGCCCATTGCAACCCCCTTCACACACATCCACACATAGCACTCTTACACACAAATGGCCACCAGTTACAGCCACTGTATTAACTGTGCAAAAATGAATGAATAAATTCAGAAATAATAGTCCCAGTAATGTATTTCAGCTTCTGCTGTCAGACGAATGCAATGTAAAACACTACAACCCTCCTGCATATACATGCATGTAACATGCACCCCCCCCCCACATACACACACACACAAAGATTTGGCCAGAAAACTGATGCCACTTTATTGACTGTGAACACCTCAGATCTGAATGTAAATAAACAAATAAATAAATGCATAAATAATGGCCACAGAATTGTAATTCAGCTCATTGATATTAGTTGCATATGAGATAACACATTGAATCTGCATGCACACAGTAGTGTGAACACACACACAGACACACACACACACACACACACACACACACACACACACACACACACACACACACACACACACACACACACACATTACAGGCAATTTAATGAGTGTGCATCAAATTGTACTTGAAAGAATAAATACATAACTAATTGATCACAGCAATGTGTTTTACTTCACCTGACATACAGTGTGCCTTACTATAGTCCTCATACACAGTCTCGCTCTCTCTCTCTCTCTCTCACACACACACACACACACACACCACCACCACTTACAGCCACTTTAGTGATAACATATACCTTAGAAGTTTTAATGAGACTGAATGAATAATAATGGTAACAGTAATATAGTTCACTTCACTGCTGTCAGACACATACAGTTCAATCCACTGTAACTCCCCCAATACACGTGCCCACCAAGTACAGTCAGTTTAATGACTTTGTTAATCTTGGATGTCTGACCATAATCAAATGAATGAATAAATAAATACATAAATAATGGCCAGAGTAATGTTTTTCAGATCACTGGTGTCAGCAACAATATAATCCAACCCACTTCAAACTTCCTCACTCCCTCACAGAGATGTTCCCAGCAATTACAGCACTTCACTGACTGTGTACACCGTAGATATCTGCTTGTGAGCAAATAAAAGAATAAATACAGAAAATTCTTATAGTAATGAATTTCAGCGTGTTGCTGAATGATGCATACAGTACAACCCACTGCAATCCTCCTGCTGCTAGACACACCCAAACATACACACAGATATGTCAATTTTTTTGATGGTATGCACTTCAGATGTCTGATTATGATCAAATGAATGAATAGATAAATAACTGCCTGAGCAATGCATTCCAGCTTGTTGCTATCACATACAGTTGGTGCAACCTAGTGCATGCATGCTCGTACACACACACACAGACAGACAGTCCACAGAAAGAATATTGTCTATCACAAAACACTTACTGCCTTTCAGGCTGGCAAGAGTGGAGATCACTGATTTTAATTAAAAACAAAACATAATTAAAAGCATTTTTCTCTTATGCTAACCATTCATTCAGTTTTGATTCAGGTTTCCTCAGGCACCAGTCATCAGACAGACTGAGTCAGTGAGAATGGCTGTTTGCTGCTTTGTCCAGTGGCCCAAGCAGTTCCCTTTAAAACATCATTTGTACCCCCCCTCCCTCTGTGGCAGGAGCACCTATAGTAATGTGTAATTGTTTTATTTGAGATGAGGGCATATGCATAAATGTTGAGCTATTTTAAAAACAATACAGCTCAGTCAGACAGCTTTTTAACAGAAATCAGAACTCACTGTGGAGATTTCTGTGCATTAATTGCAAAGCTGATTTTTACAAACACACACATTACTCTGGGTGTGCTGCAGCCCAGTAGTCCATTACCATGAGCCATGCATAGCTTGATGACTATTTAGCTGGTCTCTTACAGTGAGCTGGTGTAAGTTATTTTGAAATGCACTACTCCTTCTGCTGAGTATTGAGAAACAGAGCTACACATTTCATGTTTTCCAGACATGTTTGCATTTGTATCAATGAAGACTACAAGTTTATATCACTTTCAGCTTGCTTTAAGGCTTTGAATGCCTTATATAGTAATTTGTAGACCTTAGTGTTTTAACAGTCTTTATGTTTGCCTTAAAGCTCTAAAGGATCATATACACTTCTAACAGAATCTGACTGCTGCTTGTATGCCATCTGGATTCCAGTGCATGAATTAGTCCTAGGTAAATTGTGTTCATTACTGTTTTTTTAAGCCGGGGGGGGGGCTTAGAGCATGTTAATATGTAATTAAGAAGCAAATATTTAGAAAATGCAGAGGAGAGAATCAATGTGCTGTGTGTATATGTTATAACGGAAAGTCCATGTTCATTTGTTCTTTTCAGTTAGCCAATGTAAGACGTAACACTCTGAACAAACAGGGGAGAAATTAAAGTTCACTTTGTATCAGATGAGTATGCACGGAGCACTACCACAGTTCTTCCCAGCCATGGTTGCCCTTTTTTTTTTCCTTCTGCTGGACTTCAACTCTGTTACAGGTAAGAAACAGATTATTAACATCCATTATCTCTGTGAATTAATTGACTTGTTTGTACATTTTTTTAAAAATGCTGTTTTAATTAATCAGGTGGGTTCACTGATGCCTGAAATAATTGACATGGAGTTACCATTGAGTAATCATTCTGAAAAGTGGAAAAAAAAACAGTTATGTAAAGCACTTTCTGTTTTGAAGGGATGGTAATTTATCCTTTTTGTTAATGATCTGACTTTTCATTGAAAAGGCACCCACTTATGTCAGACTTATATTGTGACCACTGGCATAGAAGTTTACATGGGTTCAAATCCATTGTTGGGCAAATTAGGCACATTTGTAGCACTGGCAAATTGCTTTCTGGTATAATGCTACATAGCTTCCTCTAAAACACAAATGTCAGTCACTTATAAAGGGAGGAAGACAAACACTTGACTGTCGTGAAACTGTGGAGTATTTGCTGTTTCTCTGAAAAAATAGCAGCCTTGGATGTGTTTACAGAAAATAAAAATATGGCAAATTTAAAAGGAGTTATTATGATAAAAGTTTTTTTTAATTGCGTGGCTGTTTGGTGGCATATTGTTTCTGCCTGAAGTCTGTTTTGGTTGATTATAATAAGGAGCTGGAGCTGTGTGTAAATGTGTAGGGTTGAGCTGTGGTGAATTTCCATCCTGCAGTAAGCAGATGTTCTTTCATGATTTTCTGATTATTGTTTGCATTTATTGTGAAACATTTACAAGTTCTTCCCAGACCTGAAAGGGAAGTGTTTCAGTTATGGATGCTAGTTACCATTTTTAAAACAGGACGAAGAGATATCATTTGCATTTGTTCAGCAAGCAAATTAAATTTCCTGAAATTAGTTTCTCTGTTAGCAAATTATTTAGTCTTCTTATCTGATACTGATAGCATCTTCATAGTCCAGAGCAATTTATTTATTTTTTTTTATTTATTTATTTGCTGTTGTTTAACCAGGATAGTCCATTGGGCCCAAAGAACCCGTTTTCAATGGAGTCCTGGGGAGAAAAGCTCCACATACAGATTATACAAAGATTATGTTACACAATACATAAAATACAAAGATTAATTTCAATACATAGATTATATAGAGAAAAACATAAGTATCAAACAAAACAAGTAATAGAGGTGAAATATAAAAAGAAATAGTATTGTGTTTTTTTTTTTCCAATTGCATTATAGTTGTGTTTTATTTTTATAGTAACCTGCATGGAGGGTTTTAGGTCAAAGACTGCAACACAGGTTGAAGAAACAGTGAAATTACTAGCAAGTGCAGAGGGCCTCACCAATGATAAAATACACTGACCCACTGGGGCTGAAGTTTTACTGCTCTATTTCTGTCTTTTACCTCCTCCTTGCAGCAGCATCTACAGTCTAGCTTAGCTGGGCCATTTTTGCAATTTTTTACTAAATGTTTTTTCTGTGAAGTTGTGTGTATCAGTGAGGAGAGAGAAATTACCTTATGTCTATGGCATGTAGAAGAAGTAAACACCGTAAGCATGAAAATTGTTCACATATTCAAATATACATTGCTACTCTGGCAAGCCAGCCATTAGTGCATGACTCAGAGGTCATCTCCATTTAGCTGAAGGAAAGTTTAGGGTTCCATTTCTACTTGGCTACATCCTCATGAAATCCATAGAGGTCAAAAACTCATGGTCTCCCTAAACCTTATTGTCAACAGTCATCTGGATTGTGAATGAATGTGGGTGCAATAATTGCCTGTTTGACTTGTGCTTGTACCAAGGAAAGGAGTATCCTAGTTGGACAGTACTAAAATGCCCACTATCAGTGATACAATGGCCCATGAATTCTGATGTCCAGCTCTTAGTCCTGTCAGTGTATGTAAGAAAAAGAGTAGCTGGAGTAATGGTCAGTTGACAGGCACTTTAAGTCAGTTCAAGATGAGAAAACCAACCAAAAGTATGTGCATATATATATATATTTATATATATATATATATATATATATATATATATATATATATATATATATATATATATATATATATATATATATTCATATATATATATATATATATATCCATATTTATATATATATATATTTATATATATAAATATATAAATATATATATATATATATATATATATATATACATCCATACATATATATATATATATATATATATATATATATATTTATATATCCATATATATATATATATATATATATATATATATATATATATATATATATATATATATATATATATATATATATATATATATATATATATATATATATATATATACATATATATATATATATATATTCATATATATATATATATATATTCATATATATATATATATATATATATATATATATATATATATATTCATATATATATATATATATATATATATATATTCATATATATATATATATATATATATATATATATATATATATATATATATATATATATATATATATATATATATATATATATATATATATATATATATATATATATATTCATATATATATATATATATATATATATATATATATATATATATATATATATATATATATATATATATATATATATATATATATATATATATATATATATATATATATATATATATATATATTCATATATATATATATATATATATATATATATATATATATGTGTGTATATTCCCAGCAGCAAGACTTGGTCAGATGCAGTAGGAGTATTTTTAATAATTTATTTATAGGATCATAGAAGGTTACTAGGCTAATGGCCCTGGGGCCCTTACAAGCCTAGCCAAGAGTTTATCCCAAAAAAAACTTCAGTGAGCACCTGTCGTCGCTGTCAATGAGGGACAAAGGTGGAACCCCTGGGACAAATTTGTAGTTTTCCCATCCACTCATCAAGGTTGTATTTGAAGAGGGTCAGCGAGGTACTCTGTTTGACATGTATGGGAAGTGTATTCCAGAGACAGGGCAGCCTCTGGGAGACAAACTTGTCTCTCCAGCAGGTTTTGTTGATATCGCATATTAAATTTAGGTCTTTTGAATGGGTAATGCATGAGGAGTTAGACTTACGGATATGGAGCATCTCTAGTAGGGCAGGGTTCGATATTGTCTTGTAGGTGAGACACAGATCACCTCTGAGCAATCTGTGAGATACCGAGTAGAGTGATAGTGATTTGAGCCTGTCCACATAGGACAGGTGTTGGAGGCCATGGATTCTCTTTGTGAGGTATTTCTGTAGTCTTTTCAGTTGGTACATATGTTTAGCGAGCTACATACCGAACGGGGCATTATACTTAATTATATGCCTAATGAGAGAGAAGTACAGAGAAGGAATAACCTCCTTTTTTCTGGATGCAATTCCTTTACTTATGAGATGAACCAAGTAAAAGGCTTTTCTGACCACTGCTTCTACATGATGGTTGAATGTGAGATTGTCAACCTGAGTTCCCAGGTCTGTCACCACAGGTTGTGTGCTTAGGGAGTTACCGTCAATGTGGTAATCAGTAGGGGCTGTGTTTTTGCCGAATGGTATGATAATACAATTTTTTGCATTTATCTTAAGGCCATGACTTTGGCATCAGTCATTTGTTGCTCTGAGACCCTCTTGCAGTATGATATCATTTGGGGAGTCAATGACAGCACCCAACGCACAGCCATCCTCAAACTTGGTTAGCCACAGGCCCTTTGTCTTTGCCTGGACCTCTGAGAAGTAGATGCCAAGCAGTGGGGGTCCTAGGACAGAACCCTGAGGAACACCACTAGTGACAAGTCTGCTGTCAGAGGTGGTGGTGCCTATTCTGACCTTGTGGGTCCTATCGGTGAACCAGGTGGCTACTCATCTGACAAGAAAGGGATTTACTCCAAGGTGTGTTAGCTTTTCAATGATGCCCAAGTGGGGGATTGTGTCAAAGGCCTAGGCCAAGTCAAGGTAAGCTGTATGTACTAACTTTCCCTCATTCAAGGCCTTGGTGACAGTCTCAAAGAAGTCAACCAGGTTCAACAGGCAAGATCTGTCCCTGACAAATCCGAATTGGGTGGGGTCAAGTCCTTGGAGATTGCCTATGTCCTTGTTAATGAGATCCATAATAATAAACTCCATGGCTTTACAGATCAGACTTGTCAACCTAATGGGATGATAGTTTCCCGGGTCAGTAGTGGCACCACCTTTGTGCCAGGGGATGACAATTGCAGTTCTCCACTCTGCTGGAATGAAGCTGTAATTAGGTTGTGGTTGAATAGGGTGCTCAATGGCGAAGCTAGTTCTTGCTGGAGATAGTGCAGAATACAGCCTGGGATACTGTCAGGTCCCATGGAAGTTGTGTTCCTTGAACGCTTGACCTACAGAGATGTGAGGTGTGGAGCAAGTATAGGGAATGTTGAATGGGCCTAGGAGGGGGATAGGGGGTGAAATTTGCACCGTTAAGTACTAATTCAGAACAAACCTGGGGTTTGCCATGGAGGTTCCAGACATAACTGAAGAAGGCTTTGTGGTTTCCCTTTGTTTCAGAGGCTAGTTTCAATTCATAATTGGCTTTGGAGATTTTCACTAGTGATCTAATTTGCTTGCTGAGGGTGAGGAGGGAGTTTTTCCAATTTGGAATTTGTTCATTTTTACCCATGGACAACAGTTTCTTCATTTTGTTGTAAAGCCTTTTAGAGGATGTTCACCAGACAGGTTTATGTTTCCGTGAGGAGCAGGTTTTAGTTCGGTTGGGTATGGCTGAGTCCATGGAGTTGTACAGGTGCTTATACACTGCATTGGCTTACTGTTCAGCATAGTTGTCTGCATCCTCTGAAGGCGAAGGTGGTGTGAAGCTACTGATACCCTCCCTTAGGGTGTAGTAGTCAGCTTTTGAGAGTTTTTTTAGCCTGGTTATGGCTGGGGGGGGGGCTTGGGTGGGATACAAACTTTGATTGAGACAGACCGATGAGCTGATCTCACCAGGTAACAACGTACTATGGGAGTGGTGCAGTGAGTCACCCATGTTTGTGAGAATGAAGTCTAGAATGTTATCTCCCCTTGTGGGGGATGAGATGAGCTGGTCTAGTGCATTAGAACTGATGAAGTCAAAGAATCGTTGGTTGAGTGCATTAGTGCAGGAATAGTTCACCCAGTCTATGGTGGGGTAGTTGAAGTCACCAAGGATCAGGGTGTTAGGGGGTACCTTGAAGGAGTCAAGTAGGTCCAGGTAGGAGGGGTGGGTGTCCTGAAGTCATGGAGGGGGGTCTATAGCTGCCTATAAATTGGATGGGTGTCTTGCCAACTGTCAGTTGCAACTGGGTAATTCCAGTGCATCATGCTGGCAAACCAGTCTGAAGGTGTGCCTGTCCTTAATGAAGATAGAGACTCCACCACCACTAGTCTTTCTGACCTTATTTTGGGGTCAGAAAGTGTGGAATGAGGTATAGTCTAGTAAGGCAGGGTGCTCTTTGCAGCCCTGAACCAGGTTTCCGTGATCGCACAGACTTCAACATCTTCCAGTGTGAGGAGAGCCTCCAGTGAGTGCATTTTCAGGTTAAAGCTCCTAGCGTTAAGCAGCATGACTTTCAATTTGCTTTTTGACAGATCTTTTATGTTGGAAGATTTGTCTTTGAGACATAGCCTAAAAAAGGCACAATGGGAGAGGCAAGAGCCTTGGCCAGGATCCGGAACTCCAGGGGTGACGGGTGGAGGCCATCTCTGGCAAAGCATTGAGGCCTGTCAACCATATCATCCTAGGCAGACAGATACTGGATCCCCTTGGAAAGACACCAGACACTAAGCCAATTGTCAATTATTTTTGTTGGTATTGTGGTATCATTCTTTGTGAAGGTAGGATGCTGCTTAGGGTAGGGTCATACCTGCCTGGGACACATACACTGAAAGCTCAATCATGTCTCTCTTCATATAGTCCAGGGAGGTACGTCTCAAGTCATTAACACCAACATGGACAATGATAGAGTCATACTTGTACCTGTTGTGGAGAGACTTAAGTGCGTGTGTGATGTGGCAGATTCTGGCACCTGACAGACAACTGACAGTAACCTTCTCCTTGTCGAGCCTGGTGAGGGGGACATCAGTGTGTCTCATTACTGAGTTGCCAATGACTGGTATGTTTGGCTTATTGTTATGCCTTGTGGGTTGTGTTGGTTTATTGTTATGCCTAATGGGCTGTGTTTGTGAGACACTGGTGTGTTGTCTACAGTGTGTGATGTGTTTGGTGTTGTGTGTGGAATGTTTATGAGTGTGTTTTGGGGGTCTCTGTTGTTTACATAAGTTTTTATTGTGGACCCCTGCATAGGTGGGTGTGTGTTGTGCTTGGCTATGTGATGTGGGTGGTGTGGTGTTTGTGCTGGCAATCTCCTCTTGGTCAGGAGTACTGACTGTGGCGTGAGACAGCATGGATTCCAGGTATTGATATAGATGCATTTCTCACAAGTAGAAGAATTATCTGCTAGGAAAAGAGGACTGTCTGTGAACAAGAGGCAGTTGCTAAACTGTCTCAGTATGCCCATGTCGACCAGCTTGGCAAGAGAAACTGGTGGGAATTGTCCAGACATAGTGTTCTGAATACTCGGTGGACTAATGGAGAGTGGGTTTTAATAAGCCTTTGTCCACAAGAGTGTAGACCACAAAAATCTTAAATGTAAAGTAAGTGGCCTGAAGCACAAGTGCTAAAACCAAAACTAAGATGCGTAGAATAGCAGATACATTTAATCAGGCTACTAACAAGCAGTAATAAATGCAGAATAAAAACACTTGAACACGTAAGAGCACACAGAACAGCGAAATAAGGTAATAAAGTAGGTGGAACACAGTTACAGTAAGAGCAGCTGAAAAAAGTGTAAACATTTTTGTTAAGTGGAGAGGGAGGAAACAGAACAAGATTAAGAGACTACGGGGGTAGTCCTTCCCAAATGATCTCACTGTACTCATTTGAGTGAGCAAATGAGGTGGGGCCTGAAGGAGTGTCCAAACACAAATTTACACCAGGGGTGGGCAATTACAAAGCCACCAAGTTTAAGACTATAACAACACTAGGGAGGGAGCGTGAGAATCCAAACTGCAGAGAGAAAGACCACAATATTCAATCAATAACAAATGAAACAAATAAATAAATGCAGTACAGTTTTGTTAACTATCACTGAAACAGTGCAAGTGCAAAAAAGTATACTTAAATCAGCTTGTATGTCCAGACAGATGTGAATCCTTAACCTTTTTTTTCAGTAACATTGATCATGTAAATTAATAATGTGTTCCTCTCCCACCTACTTTTACACTCAATCCTCTAGATTTGTTCACATTTTAGTACAGATCTCTGCCAACATTTAGCTGTTGATCTCTTTCTCTTCTTGGACTCCTGTTCCTACTCTCCTACAACTGGTGCAACTGGTGTACACTAACTACATCCACTGCTGCAATCCCCTTTTTTACTTTTCCTTCTTTAATACCTGCTACCTTTCACATTAACCTAGATGCCTTGTCTATGTTGAATCTGTAATCCTATATATCAGATATTGTTTGTATTTCCAAAGGGTCTGCTATAATCTGTATGTTTTTCTCTGAATATGTTTTTGGAGCTTTTCTCCCTGGGCCTTCACAAAAAATAAACATTAAATGAAGTCAGACCTTCCTGATAACTACTTCTTCTTCTTTCGGCTTTTTTCCCGGTTAGGGGTTGCCACAGCAGAACACCTGTCCGCTCATGATTGGCAGTGGAGTTTTTTACTGTGTCGAGTTGCCAGCCCGGCACCCAACCTTCCACAGAAGGCACACACATGCACACATTCACACCTAAGGCCAATTTAGAGTGCCCAATCCACCTACAGCATCAGACCTTCCTGATAACTAAATGCTAATAAGTAAATAAATACATAAACCTGTACTGGATTATCTCAAATACATAAACCTGTACTGGATTATCTCACTCTGTATTGGTAACAAATTGTGAACAAGTCCCACATGAAGCTGTATATCAAAAAAACAGATACATTGTTTTACAATAACTAGGAGGTAAGATTAACATAAGTAAATTCAATGCACTCCTGAAGTCAAGCAGATGTAGCTATATTAGGTTGCTTGTGCTCAGAATTGGATCTTTTGCAAGCACAACATAATTATAAGTGAAATGGCTTGTATTGTCCTCAGTTAGCTGAATGGCTGCCTATATTACATAAAATACTGCCTGCTATGGTATGGGCTACTGCCTGCATGCATCAGATAGTGAACAACACTGACAATGAACTTTGATGTTAAGATGCTAGGAAAAAAGAAAGAAAGAAAAGGCTGCATCTTTTCTCCTTTCCTCTCATTTCATAACTTCAGTAGCACCAGCTGCAGAAAAAAGGCCTGCAGCTCACAAAACAAACCCACGGAGAAAAGGGAGGTTAAGCAGCAAGATGTTTGGATACAACAGCATCTGGTCTAAAATAGTCAGATATTGCTCACATGAGATGTGTGTGCCCCTTTTGTAGCCATTTTTGGGCCCACTGGATCAATCTTGAATTAAAATAAAAAACTGTTGCACTCTGTCACCTTTCCTGTCCCCATTCTGGTGAATAAAAGTGAATAGCACTTTTAGCATCACTTGTTTATGGTGCTATTGCTTTTTATTAATTTAGTTCTGCCGACAACTACTTATTTAAATATTTATATAATCAGAAAAGCAGTCACACATTCAATCATATTTATACGATATCAATATGTAGGCACTCATACAGTTTCTCTAATGCACACACAGATTCAGAAACTCATTCATGCAGACACATAGACACACACAAGTGGAGTCTTGTTTAAAACAACCTAGACTCATGCATACAGAATAAAAGTTCATAGGTGTTTACTAGGCTAATGACCACAAGGGCCTTGTTAAGCCTAGCCATGCATCCCAAGTGACTAAGTTCTGATACCCTTGATAAATGTAAGCATGGACCTGGGAGATGAACCATTTATGGTTTACCTGTGTCCATTAGAGACATAGGTGCCAAACCAGAGATGAATTTCCGGTTTCCCATCCAATTGTCCAAGTTGCACTTGAACTGGGTTATGGAGGAACTCTGCTTCATATGGATGGGGAGCCTGTTCCATAGACGGTGTAGTCTCTGGGAGAGTCTATATTAAAAGACCGAAGAGGTGTTTCAGTGAACATCTCTTGGCTTGACACGTAATGAGCAAACGCACTAAAGTGCGAACGCTCAAAACAGTGGTACTAGCACAAACACACACATGCACACACACACACACACACACACACACACACACACACACACACACACACACACACACACACTCACACACTTTAAAACATAACAACATGGGGGCTTCAGCCCCCACACCCCCCCAACTAAATATACCAACTCCGAGATTGCACTACAGTGAGAAAAGGGGCGAACACATGGGGATGGCCAAGCGATTTCTTTCCCAGGGAAAGAAATCGCTGTTTTGAGCATTCGTGCTTTAGTCCGTTTGCTCACTACGTGTTGACCAAGAGGTGTTCGCTGAAACACCTCTTCGGTCTTTTAATATAGACCCCTCTGGGATACATACCTATCTCTCCAGCAGGTCCTATTTATATCACAGGCAAGGTTTAAGTCTTTAGAATGGGTAATTCTGGTGCTGTTTGCATTGTGGATATGCAGGAGGTCCATCAGAGTGGGATCTGACAATGCCCTGTATGCCAGGCATAAATCTCCCATCAAAAACCTGCAAAAGGCAGAATACACGGATAGGGCTTTGAGGTGGTCTGCATAGGACATTTTTCTTATGCCCTGTATTCTTTTAGTGAGGAGCATCTGTGGATGTTCTAATTGTTGGATATGCCTGGTTAGATACATACCAAAGGGGGCATTTTACTCAATGATAGGTCTGATGAATGTTGAATACAATGGAACAATGACTTTATTGGACTTAGATGTCATACTTTTATTTATAAGTTGCGCAACATAGAATGATTTCCTCACCACTGTAGACACGTGATGGTCCCATTGATGCAGTGTTCTTGGTCTTAGAGAGAGCATTAAGGACCTGATCCCTTGTGATAGTAGGGGGAGTTATATCTGATGATATTTCCTGAGGGAAGGTTGAGGGGGAGAGAAGGGTAAACTTGGAGCTGAATTTATCTGCCAGGAGGTTTGCTATATCTTCTGGCTCAGTATAGGTGGCTCCATTTACAATGAGCTCTGCACACAATTGTGTATTGCCTTTGATGTTGTGGACATAGCTAAATAATGCTTTGTGGTTGCCCTTGGCCTTGGAGGTCAAACTTACCTCAAATTTGGCTTTGCTAGACTTTATTTGTCCTCTTAGTTGTTTGTTTAGTTTGATGAGAGTGCTTTTATCCTGCTGGGTGCTGCACCTCCTAATTTTCACCATGATTTTTTTCTGCCTGTTATACAGCCTATTGATTTTGTGATTCTACCAGGGTGGCTTGTTTTTTGAGTTAGTTCTGTACTTCTTCCTGGTGGGTACAGCTGCCTCTATGCAGCTATTAACATGCTTGCGCAAGGTTTCTGTGAACAGTTCTGCATAGGCAGCAGTGTTCTCAGGGTTTATGGGGGGTTGAAATTTTCCCAGGTTCTCACTTAATAGCAGAAAGTTAGCCTTAGAATAGTTCCTGAATATTCCAGGTTTAGCTTGGGGTCCAGTTTTTATTTTTTACTTCAAAGGAGGCCATTTTGTGGTCTGACCTTACCAGGGAAGACATTACAGTAATGGGTGTGCAGCAATCTCCCATATTAGTGAGGATCAGATCCAGTATAGTTGCACCCCTTACTGGTGTATTGACTATCTGGTCTAGGGAGTTTGTGTTTACAAAATCCAGGAATCTCTGTGCATATAACTTTGATGTTGCTTAGAATTCCCAGTTAATAGTGGGGTAATTAAAGCCACCCATGAATATGGTATTGGATTGGATGGTTAGTGTTTCTAATAAGTTTAAATACATTGTTTAGTTCTGCTGACAATTACTAGGTTGCAACGTGTGTGTGTGTGTGTGTGTGTGTGTGTGTGTGTATGTGCATTTGAGTATTAGGTTGGAAGGTAACACAAAGTGCAAAGGAGATATTTCTATTACACGTACATATGATGAAAATACAAATGAATAAAAATTATTTTAAAAATGTGAGTATGATAGCAACAGTTAATACTCACTGCACTTTAATAGTCTTTGGTTATTTTTTGTTTTATACTATTACCACAGGATCATACCAGTCTTTTGTTTTTTAGCCGTTAATACTGGACTTGTAGGTTGTGCAGTGTTTACCCACTTGTGCTTCTGTTAGACCACTTAAGCTTTCTCCTTGTGCTCTAACTGTAGCATTCATAGGTAAATACTGCATAATCTACATCCCCAGCATTGTTTATTGCTTAGTTGATCTTAAATGACATTACTTTGTCATGCAAAACACAGTCCCAGTATTCAGTATTATTCCTGGAGCATAACCCCAGAGTAGTCCAGACTAATGGGGAGTTATAATTGGCAGAGTGTTTCATGGCTACCAATTCTAGCAGCAAGGGGTTCAATTTTTGTGCAGCCATGTTTTATAACATTGTCATACTGATTAACCTAGGTGTGCTAACGGTGACCATCCTGACTGGACAAGTTCCTTCAATATCCGCAGGCTACAGCAGTACCCACCACTCTCTCACTATACAAAGCTCATATTTATTTATTAACATGACACCTATTGGAATTGGTAAACAGCTTTGCTCTAAGCTAAAAAAACAAACAAAAAAAGAAAACATGAATTTTAAACTTTAGGTCAGTGTTTCATGTTATGATTCAGCTCTTCAGTCTCAAACAGCGAATAACTCCTGACATTCGTCTCTAGGTAAATTACATGTACAAAACTTGAGCTGTTTTTGCTAAATTTAGATAACATATTATCAAGCTTAAAATTGATTAAAGAGGCAAACAATTCAATATAGTCATTCTGATAGGATGGTATATACGAGTTACATGTCATTAAACAATCAATGTTCAATAAACAATATTTATTTTATTTCGAAAAAACAAGAATAGAAAGAACCAGTGCTATCTAAAGAGCTACTGTTGTCTTCATTAAATACCAATTTAAATCAGCATTCAATAAACAGCAACATGAATGAAGCTGACTCAACTTAAACAGTTCAGTTTTTTAGTTCATAAAGTTGAGGAAATATGGTGGGAATAAACTTTAGTCACTGTTGTAACAAAGACAATATATGCTTATTTAAGTCAAAGCCAGAAAAAATTTACAGCTCACACTACGCCCTTAAATGAATCCCTCTGTCTATCTTCTACTCTGTCATCAAGGTGTTTAATAACAGAATAAAAGGCGTTATAAAGTTTTCTATACTTGGTCTATTAATTCAATTTTTGTTTGAGCAAAGTGTGACTTCTCAGACATGTTAAATGAATTATGCACATATATAGTATGTTTGGGGGTAGACAAGGTTGAAGATGCTGATTAATACCTTGATTTCAGGACTATTATTATTAAAGGACCACTGTTCATTGAATTTATCAAAAGGAAATATAAGGATCATAGGAAGTTACTAGGCTATTGTCCCTGAGGCCATTATAAGCCTAGCCAAGAGTTTATCCCATGGGTAGACAAATCAGCACCTGATGCCTCTGTCCAGCAGGGACACGGGTGGAATCCCAGAGATGTAGTTTCTACTTCCCATCCAGTTATCCAGATTTCACTTAAAAAAGGGTAAAGAGGTACTCTGCTTGACGTGGAGAGGGAGTTTATTCCACAGAAGGGGGAGTCTGTGTGACACAAATCTGTCCCGCCAGCAAGTCCTATTGATGTCACAGACCAGGTTGAGGCTGCATGTGCTGGTTACTTGAGTGGAGCTTGACTTGTGGATATACAACAGTCCCATCAAGGCCTGGTCTGAGATCGCCTTGTATGCCAGACAGAGGTCACCTCTGAGGAGTCTGTATGAAACAGAGTACAGGCATAGGGCTTTTAGCCTGTCTGTGTATGGTAGATTTGTGAGGCCCTGGATTCTCCTGGTGAGGAACCTCTGTGGTCTCTCCAGCTGCTGCTTGTGCTTTGTGAAGTACATGCTGAATGGGGGATTGTACTCAATAATGGGCCTTATAAGGGAAGAATACGGGGATGTTATGACCTCCTTGTCCTTGGATGAGATACCCTTACTTATGAGGTGGGCCATGTAGAAAGCTTTCCATACAATGGAAGCAACATGGTGGTCAAAAGTCAGGCTGCTATCAATCTGGGTGCCCAAATCCCTCACAACTGACTGTGTGCTTAAAACATTGTTATTAATGTGATAATTTGTGGGGACATCTCTCTCTCCAAAGGGGATGATGATGATGATGCATTTTTTTGTATTCAGATTGAGGCCATGTTTCTGGCAAAAGTCATTTGTTTGGGTGAGACCCTCTTGGAGGATGTCCACATCACTAGGGGAATTGATGAGAGTCCCAACTTGCAGTCATCTGCAAACTTGGTCAGCCATAGCCCACTGGTTTTGGCCTGTACCTCAGAAAACTATATAACAAATAACAGAGGCCCCAAGACCGAACCCTGGGGTACGTCACTCAATACGGGTCTACTGCTTGTGGTGGCTTCCCCTATTTTGACTAGGTGGGTTTTATCAGTGAGCCAGTTGTCTACCCATCTGGTAACATACAGATTGATGACTAGTTGAGAGAGTTTATCTATTATGTCCAAATGAGGAATAGTGTCAAAGACTTTGGCCAGGTCAAGGTAGGCAGTATGCACTGTCTTTCCCTCATCCATGGCTTTGGTGTCTGTCTCAAAAAAGTCAACCAAATTTAACAGACATGACCTCCCTTTGACGAAGCCAAACTGTGTGGGATCGAGTGTTTGGAGGTTGCCAATGTTCTTGTTTATGAGGTCCATGATAATCAATCCATGGCCTTGCAGATCAGGATAATTATGCTTATGGGTCTATAATTTCCCAGATCAGTGGATGCTGCACCTTTGTGTAAAGGGATGACAGTGGCTGTCCTCAACTCAGCTGGGACAAAACCGGTACTCAGGCTTTGGTTGAATAGGGTGCCTAATGGTGCTGCAAGTTCCTTCCTGAGTTCATGTAGGATGCAGCCTGGGATGTTATCGGGTCCCACGGATGCTGTATTTTTTGCCTTTGAGAGAGCAGTGATGACCTGATCCCTGGATATAAGGGGAAGGGTGCAGGTAGTGGGAATGTCCTGATTTACTGATGGAGGGGGGCAGAGGGGTGAAATTTTCACTGAATCTGTCAGCCAGCAAGTTTGCTAAATCTACAGCATTTGTATATGTGCTGTCCTTGACCATCAGTTCTGAAAAGATCTGGTTGCTACCATTGAGATTATGGACATATGTGAAGAAGGCCTTATGATTGTGTCTAGTAGATGTGGCCAATTTGGATTCAAAGTTTGCTTTGGAGGATTTCACTAGTGCTGTTATTTGCTTGTTTAAGCTAAGGAGAGATTGTTTCCAATTGGGCACCTGCTCCTTCTTGGTCCTGGTCAGAAATTTTTTCTTCTGTTATAGAGTTTATTTATTGCAGATGTCAACCAGACAGGTTTACATTTCCTTGTGGAAGATGATTTAGTCCTGTCAGGATTTCCTGATTCCATGAATCTATATAAATGTTCGCATAGTAATTTGGTATAGTTTTGGATACTAGAGAGGGGAAGGGGGCTGTGAAGCTGTTTATTCCATCCCTCAGGAGGCTGTAATCGGCTATGGAGAAGTTTTTTTGATTGACCCTAGCTAGAGGGGGGTCAGAGGAGATGGTGATTTCAAACATGACCGCTTTATAGTTGGATCTTACAAGGGAGAATGATACTGCTGGGATGCTGCAGTGACTACTCATGTTGGTTAATACCAAGTCCAAGATATTATCACCTCTTGTGGGGGTATCGACTAGCTGTTCCAAAGCATTTGCATTTACAAAATCAAGGAATCTCTGGGTATTTGTGTTCTGTCAAGAGTAGTTCTTCTAGTCTATGTTTGGGTAGTTAAAGTCACCCAGGATCGGGGTAAAGGATTGAATCTTGATAGATTCAAAGAGGTCTAGATAGGCAGTTTGGGCATCTTGGGTCAGATTTGGGGGTTGGTAGCTAACTATTATTTGTATAGGTGTCTTGTCAAGAGTTAACTGCACCTGGAGTATCTCCTGTGCTTCATACTGTTTGACCAGCCTGGAGGTGCACATGTCTTTAATATATACTAAAACTCTACCTCCTTTGGCTTTTCACTACCAACAGTTTGGGGTCTGAATGTATGATAGGATGAGTAACCAGGTATGGCTGGGGTGCTGTCCGCAGCCTTGAACCAGGTTTCTGTGACCATACAGATGTCAGCATTTTCCAGGGTTAGGAATGCTTGCAATGAGTGCAGTTTCATGTTTAGATTCCTAGAGTTTTGCAGCATGACCTTTAATTTGTATTTTGTTGAAATTTTTATGTTGGTAGTTTTAACCTCATCACTTTTCCTAAAAAAGGCACTATATAGGTGGCAAGAGCCTTTGCCAGAATCCTGAAACCCAGGTGAGACAGATGCAGGTCTGGCAAAGCATCATGGTCTGCCGATCATATCTTTCCAGGCTCTCAGGTACTGGATCCCCCTGGAATGACACCAGAAACTAAGCCAATTGTTAAAGTCAATAATTTTCTGTTTGTATTCGGTCATCATTCTGGGTGACAGTAGAATGCTGCTTAAGGCTAGGGACATACCTGCCTGGGACACATATTCAGCGAGTTCAATCATGTCTCTCTTGACATAGCCCAAGTCATTCACACCAATATGGACTATAGCAGAGTCATAACAGTACCCATTGTTGAGCGACTTGAGTGCGTGTGTGATATGGTGGATTCTGGCCCCTGACAGACAACTAACCTTGACTTTCTCCTTATCCAGCCTGGTGAGAGGCACATCTGTGTGTCTCACAGTGGAGTCACCCATGACTAATATGTTGGGTTTATGGTTAAGCCTTAGTGGTTGTGAGACAGAGGTTTGTGAACTATGAGTGGTATGTGGTGTGGAGGGCTGTGGAGATTGCGTGTGTATTTGCCTTAAAGGTTTTTGCCTCTGAAGTCTCCTTTGTTTGGGTATGTTTTTGTTGAGGACCTCCACATATGTGGGTGTGTGTTGTGTAGGTGTGGGTGGTGTTTGAGGTGTAGTGATTGTGTTGACAGCCTTCTCTGTGCCAGATATGCTGGCTTGTGAGGGAGAGAGCTTGGACTCTAGGTTCCTAATGTAATTGCATCTCTCGCAAATTGTGTACCTAGGTGGTAGTAGTAGGTGGTTATCTGTGTACATAAGGCAGTTGCTACACTTTCTCAGGATGCCCATATCAACCAGACTGGCAGAAGAAACTGTAGGAAATTGTCCATCCATATTTTTCATAATTTGAGAGAAAAAGGCCATTGGAAGGCTAAGGGGTTAACCTAAAGTTCAAGTGCTTAAACCAAAACTAAGTGGCTTAGAATAACACTAACAATTTAAACAGGCTATAAACAAGCAGTAACAAATGCAACAGAAAGGATGCAAGTGAGCACTTTAGAGAACAAGCTGCAGCAAGTAGCAGAAAAAGCAAGATGAAGTAATGGAGCAGGAGGAGGAAACACAAATACAGAAAAAGAAGCTGAATAAAGTGTTTTTTTTTTGTTTTTTTTAGTAAAGTGGAAAGGGAGAGAGGAGGAACAGAAGACAATTCAAAGTTAAGGAGATAAGGGGTTTGACCTTCCAAAATGATCTCTGTATTGGGTAGAATTGACTAATGAGATGGGACTAGGAGTGTCCCTTAACAAATTTACAGTAGGGTGGGGAACAGCAAAAGCAACAACTGTAAGAGCACAACTGCAGTGGGGTGGGTGGGTGGAAGAAAAACAAAAATTTGCCCACAGATCAGCAGTTATATAAATGGAGGCACAGAAAAGTAAATAATTCAGTCAAATAAATAATTAAAAACAGTGCAGTAAACTAGTGCAGAACTATTACACAAATAAATAAAAAACAATGCAGTACTGATAAGCAAAATAAATACAACCAGTGCAGTGCTGATACGAAACACTGAACAATTAAAGTGCAAAAAATATACTTATCTAGCTCTGTAATTCAGATTGTTTAAGAAGTATTCTCCATCAGGCACAAATGGAGCTCAGCAAGTTAAGCAGTGATTCAACTCAAATGTAATATTTTTATACCAACAGATAAAAGACCCTTCCAAAGTCACACCCTGAGACAAAGAGATAACACAGAAGCTGTTTGACCAATTTTAGCTCTGTGGACTGAGTACACCACAAACTTCCAGTAGGGGCGGGCAACAGCAAAAGCCAGAAACTATGCAAAAATTCAACCACAGATCAGCAATTATATAAATGGAGACACAGGAAAGTAAATAATTCAGTCAAACAAATAAATAAATAAAAACAGTGCAGTAAACTAGTGCAGAACTGACACAAATAAATAAAAAACAATGCAGCACTAATAAGCAAGATAAATGCAACCAGTGGAGTGCTGATAAGAAACACTGAACAATTAAAGTGCGAAAAATATACTTGTGTAGCTCTGTAATTCAGATTGTTTAAGATGTATTCTCCGTCAGGCATAAATGGAGCTCAGCAAGATAAGCAATGATTCAGCTCAAATGTAAAGGAATCTAAACTTCATTTACTGACCTCTAAGACAAGTAAGAAAATAATTGTTCCATTAGAATAAAAGGATAGTGCAGCAGTAGAATTCCTTACCACAACAGACTGGGGAGGCAGGTTCAGTCGATTAATTTAAGAGGCAGTTCAAATGACAGATTATATAAAATACAAAGTGAATGTATAGGTAGTGGGACTGCATAATCAGTTCCTTGCTCGCATTCTGTGCCATGACCTAGGTAAAACCCAGAAGCCATTTATTCAATTTATCCAATATGTTGTTATTCTTGGGATATATTAGATTTTCTAGTGTCACAAAAATATGCTGCATTTGAGGAAATTAAATATCTGCAAACTATATATATCCTATTTTTTGCTATAAAATTATTCATGTTTACTTAAAATATAGGAAAATATTTTAGTGTATATGCCTGGTTGCAAAATAAGTATGAGGTATGCACCTATTGTAGATTTCATTATTTTATTGTTATTTTTATTAACCGTTGTTAATGGGAAAAATAAGCCGATCCCAAGACCATTTCCATTCATTATCCATGCTTAAAAAGAACAAAAATAATACAACCAGCAGTACTTAATGCCCGTTAAAAGGCAAACTGTTCCGAAGTGCTATAACACAATGACTTTCCATGAATGTAGAAACTCAGCAATGCAATACTGCAACACTCTTACTTTTGTTAATAGACTGTCTGAGTAGTGTGCTATTCTGATTACAGAGGGCAGATCAGACTATTGTGAAGTAATGAAGTTAGAATTTTATGAGTAGAACATCACTACACAATAAATAAAATGTAGCCCAAACATCTTTTGTGCTTATAGTGCCCTTTTGACACCATTTTGTTTTAATGTGTTTGTAGTTATTGAATAAGAAATGCAGGGAAATTACCTGCTCTGTCCTTTGTCTTTCTGTCCTTTGTTCATTAACAAAATAGAAGGCAGTATTTTTGTTATTATTATTATTATTATTAATATGTTTCACTTTAAAGTTACTAACATTTGTATAAAAAATATAAGAATGATGGAACAGGAGTGTTAACAGCATACTTTTCATGAGAATATGAGGATGATGGAACAGGAGTGTTAATAGCGTACTTGTCATGATAAGCTCTGAAAGTGACAGTAGTATAAAGAGAGTGTATGCCATGAAAGTCATGATTGCAGCAATGGCTCTTTTAAAGTTCATCAGGTAACATCCTTGAACTTTGACAGCCAAAGACCCATTTTACACTGTGAATCTGCAAAGAGCTGTAACAAATTTGCCGAATCAGTAATGTGTTTTAGAATATTTAGATCAATTATTAGAATTTATGTATATTACAAGCTGAAGATGTTAATGCAGTAGCATTAGGGGATAGCTTATCTGTGGGTACCACTGAGTTTGCCAACAAATGTTATATTTTGTCTGTGAGGGCAAAGCCAGAGTAGGTAAACGATAGTGTTTCTGCATAAATCTCAGCTGTGCCCAGAAACAAGGACTGGTGATTGCTGCTGTACAATTTATTTCACGTGGATCCAGATATGTGTGTGCGTGTGTGTGTGTGCATGAGCGTGCGTGTGTGCGTGTGCGTGTGTGCGCGCGCGCGTGCGTGTGTATACACACACTGATCATTGTACTTCTGCTTACATAATTCACTTTGGAGCACAAATATGATTATTTTTATTACACAGCAGCTTTTTATTCTCCTATGTTTGCTGATGTCCCTGCGTTACATTACGTTATGTTACGTTATGTTATATTATGTTATGTCATATGTTTGGAGTCCTTAGACTGATATTATTTTTTTTACATTTTGTTAATATTTTTTTCTTGAGTTTGTCACCAGTCAGGTAATGGTGGCAAACTTGAATATGCTTCATTGACTAATTGCTTTTTTTTTTCTGCTAGCAGTGCAGTTTTACCATGAAAGGATATAATTTTCACTGGCTTCTTCTAATTCGTTCATGTCATTGTATGGTTATCATGTCTCAGATATTACTTTTTTTTCCTTTAAGATATCTTAGCTTTAATGTTGTATTTACACTATTATAATATGCTGCATAACGTGCTGTGTAAGAAGTGGGATGCCACAAACTAATGAGTTAAAGAACCTGGCCACTCATCTGAAAAACAGGTTCTCTAATCCTACAGCATAAGATATTTAATTTATTACACAACTAAGACCTGCAAATATTTTATTTATACATTACTTTACCATGTTAGATTTAAATAATTGTTTCATGTTTACTGTAGCTGACTGAAAAAAAATGTGTAAGATGAATAGGGAATAGGGCTTTAACTAATTTCTACAGGTTTTTACAAATGGAGTGTTTTGTTGACTTTTTTCTACAAATGTTCTGAGATGGTATTTATTTATTTTTTGGGAGTTTATTTTAGTCTAGTATTTTTAGCATTGTCGTAAGCATTATATTAATATTCATTGGTCTTTCAGTTATTTAGAATCAGAACTGTTTTGCTGGTAAGGTCATTTTTTAATTGGCTAGTTTATATTATATTATATTATATTATATTATGGTATATTACATTATAGGATAGTATAGTGTAGTATAGAATACTATATTATTTTTATTTTTACATTTGTTAACCTGGTAAATATACTACTTTTTCAGAAATAACCAGGTACCACAAAAAGGGGAGCAAAGTAAGTAATTTGCAATAGCTATGCAATACAAGGTACAGTGACATTAATATTTGATGACTATTCTAAACACATAGCAGGACTATACAAGGCACACATACCTCAATGTAAAGTAATGTAAGGGGGCATGCAAAATCATTGTAAGACAGTAGAAAGAACACAATAAATAAATAAATAAATAAATAAGAGTTGCACTACATGCTGTGCTGTAGCTTATTTTATTACACATTTTGATTTTCTGTCATTCTAAATTAAATTTCATTCCTGGGTATGATTTAGGGGGGCAGTGTTGCATTTTTTGGGGGGATGTCATTTTAAATATGCAGTGTGTGAAGGAGTTGCAGTGATAGTGTGATAGCATATGAAAAGACAAAATAAAGAGCATGGCAAAATATTAAAAGGTTGTCAGCATACTAAGAGAAAACAACTGTTAAACAAGGACAGATTTGAATGTGACAGAAGTGCTTCTGAATTTAATGGATTGAAATTGTTGGGAAAGGGGTTATCACCTGATCAAAAAATATCATTGTACTACTACACCATTGGGAGAGTTTGTAAAGAAACACATGATTTTTTAATGTGGTGTGAAAAATGGGGTCTATATTAGCAAGTCGAAAATACATTAGAGCGAACACCTAATAAGCGACACATAAAGAGCGAAAACAGAAAATAGCAAAATGCTAAAATCCTGAATCTCAAAATGTCAAATGATTTTATTTGGCCACCAAACAAAACCTGGTGCGATACGTAAGGAACTAAACTAATAAAATAAAAAGCACCTACAAGTGCTGACATGTACGTAACTACGATACATATCACATAATCGACACAGTACTACCAAAATTAACCTAATACTGCCACCCAATATGAATTTTGTACATATATTATTAAAATAAAAGTAAATAATTAGTAAATGAAATATAAATCCCAATCACTAAATGGTGCATATTATTCAGATGTTAACTATCATGCATTCATACTTTAAGCAACATAGCTACAGCACGAAGAAACTCAGCACTGTTATATTCCTGCTTCTTTGACAATACAGACTGCAAACGTTTTTCACGCTCTACAGTTTTCCTTTTCTTTGGTGATGCAGCACAAGCTGACATTAGTTGAAGGTGAATTTCATCTACTCTGTTTTGCTCACAAACTAAAATAGACAACACACATGGAATGTCGGAAATCCGTTTTCCAAGTAGACATCTGATGCGCCGATGCCAACCTTCAACATAGTTTTGTGTTCGTGGCAAAGAACTATCGTTTAAACGTGACACGTTCCAAAAAGAAGCAGGATACATAGGTGGAAGCCTACCTAATGTTATAAAGCGAATCAACTGTTTCCTTACATGACCCAAAACAAATACATCAGAAAAGTAACACAGTAGTTCTTTACCCTCTACAGGAAAGTCTTTAGCTAGCTGTTTAAATGCTGGTATGATCTCATGTTCAGGTAGAAAACTTAATGCTACAAGCTCCTTTACAGCTCTCTGAAATTCAGCACAACTGCCATACAACTTTGATAGTTGTAACTGTTGTACTTTGTGCCATATACACTGAGAGAAATGGAATAGACATCCTTTGTTGCTGACGTCACTAAAATTAGCTGCTATACTTTTTATGCAGCTAATTAAAAATCACATAGTATAAACTTCACATGTGGACTTGCATCTAACTGTATACACAATGTGAAGACACATTCCCACATAAAATTCTATGATTTAAAGGACTTTTTTGTCATAAAACAATACAACAAGGGTACACATTTTTGCTTGTCATTACGTGAAATTAATGCATGAATGCTGTATAACTGTCTACAAAACTTGCCTTTTGTTAAAAAGACACCATCCATGAACCAAATTTCACTCTTGCAAAGATCAGCTAAATTTTCCTTAGTTGTGAATACCAAAACATGTAAGTCAGAATGAATATCTACCTTACGTTCTTGAATAAAAGTGGACTCAATTTAAAGTCATCTAAGGAAACTGAACTTAATGTACTGCAGGGTTTAGAACGAATAAGTAAACTTTTTCGCCTCTCTCTATGTACACGCTGTAAAAGAGACCTACGAATAGGTAATGTAAAAACACTCTCCAATGAAGTGGTAGCCAAAACGTCATCTACCAATAAGACAGGTGTATGTCTGCATTCTTTAGACATTTGTCTTAATTTACTGCAAGCAACGTATTTATCAACTTCAGTTGGATCTGAAGCATGCTGATGTGCCCTTGATTTGAGTAACAGTTCCTTCAAATCTTTACTGGTAGTGATAGCCCTACCTTTACATTTATGGCTATTTTTCAATCTACAACACCAATACCTTTTTGTTTTGATAGTTTTCTCTAACACATACAAGTACCCATCAATGATAAGCATCTGTCTTGGCTTTTGAGACTATACAGTTCCATACAAATTACTTATCACACCAAGTCCTGTTGAAAGAGCATAAGCCATTGTTGCATATAGTAAATGCACTATGCATGCTATGGTACCGCTCTAAATGCATGTATATAGTACTTGCTAAACTATAGTAACATTTATTTCAATATATTTTTCTTATTTTTATTATACACACAGATATTTACTATTCAACACAGTATACTTAATATATACATATTAATTATCTTAAATTGAGACTTGGGTTTTAATGTTTTTTTTTATTTTAAACACGCACTTACATCATATTGGCCAACTAAAACATTTCGTTCTTATTGTTTTCGACATTTAATTAGTTCGACATTAAAGAAATTCGACTAACATGTGTCGCTTATTAGGTGTTTGCTCTAACGTATTTTCGACTTGCAAATATAGACCCGAAAAATGCAAGGAAATCCTTCAACAATTAAAGATAAGCCAAAGGTCAGAAATAGTTATGTTTTATTCTAAAGTAGCATGCAAAACAGCAGTGACAGTTAATGCTAGTTCTTAGGGCTGTCAAATGACAATCCTGAGTCACAATCAAAGTTAAACAATTATTTAAACCTTACAAGATAAAGTAATGGTTAAGTGGAACATTTTATTTATTATTTATTGACATTTGTCCAATGGGTTGAAAACCCATTTTCAGTGGAAGCCCGGGGAGAAAAGCTTCACAAACAATTACACAAGAATTCAAATTTTAAACAAAAACATCTAGTATCATATTTACATTACATTTAAATGTAGGAAGAAATACAGTAATGTTCAAGATCATGCTAGTACATCACAAGCAATATACGACACAGAACTTAGCTGCTATCCAATTTTGAAATGCTTTATGATCTTACGTATACATTAATGACTTATGCACTAATTAAGGAAGCAGGTTTAAGGTGGTGTATTATTTGTACTGCATGGGCAAGTGGGATTGTTAAGGTAGTGGCTTTTTAATGCTGATTTAAATGTTTTTAAACAGTCAGTTTGAGTTATATGGGAGGGTAACGTATTCCAAAGTTTAGCAATGCTATGGAAGTAAAGACTTTGTCCATCTCTTTTATTGGGTTTGGTTCCATTTAAGAGCTGTTTGCTGGAGGTTCTCAGAGTTTAAGTTGGAGTATAAGTATGTAGGATGGAGTGGAGTGCTTGGTAGCCATTGGGTTTAAAAATTAGTTTTGTGGGCTAGAGTCAATTGGGTGTAACTGAGGTAGTGGGAAAATTCAAACCAGTTCTGTTGTGAGATTGCTTGGCAATGATGTGTACGGTTAAGCTTGCTTGAGGTGAATTTGGCTATTTTGTAATAGCAGGATTGGAGTTTGTTGCTAAGAGAGGAGTGAAGGTTAGTAAAAATGGCACTTTCATATAGAAGAGAAGGGCTGAGTAAGGTACTGACCAGTTTAGTTCTGGTGTAGTTGTCTAGGTAGAGTTAATGACGGTAAAGTATGCCTAATTTAAAGTGAGTTTTCTTTATTGTATTTAGAATATGTAGCTCAAAGGTGAGTTTATCATCAATGCTGATACCCAGTAGTTTTTTTGTCTTCACAATTTCAATTTCTGTATTATCTAGTGAATGGATTTTGAAATCGATATCTGGTGATTTTGTTGAAAAAAGTAAGAGTTTGGTTTTGGGGGGGATTTAACAACAGTTGTACATTATTTAGCCAGGTTTCTATTGTTGTGAATGCATTTTGTGTGGCTGTAAGGAGGCCTGGGAAATTATTGGAGGTTGTTATGATGGTAGAATCATCCTCATATTGGATGAGTCTACTTTGCTGGGAGGCTTTGTGAAGATCATTGATAAATATGTTAGAGTAAGGGCCCTAGGATGGATCCTTGTGGGACTCCTATGTTGTTTGCCTGATACTCTGATAGTTCATTTTGACTGATTGCTCCCTATTGTTTAGGTAAGAAAAAAAAACAAGTAAGAGAATTGGGAGAGCAACCTAGCTTTGCTAGCTGCTTTAGCAATTTTGTATGTGACTGTATTAAAAGCCTTTGATAGATCCAATAAGATTACTGAAGTTGGGAAGCCAGAATCAATAGCTTTGTTTACAGTATCAGTGAAAGAGAGAAGGGCTGTAGTAGTGCTGTGAGCAGGATGGAAACCATGTTGGGTGGGGGCAAGAAGGTTGTTTTCAGAGAGATATTTACATAGTTGAATCTGTACACAATTTTCTAAGATTTTTGACAGTGGAGAGAGTATAGAAATAGGGTGATAGTTAGAGAGGTCATGGGAATTTCCACCTTTATGTAATGGAGTTATAATAGATTTTTTCCAAAGTTGGGGGACATAACCTTCTGAGATTGAGTGGTTTATAAGAGTGCTAACTGGGTAAGCGATTGCTTTTGCTGCAAGTTGTAAATACTCGGGGGGGGGGTAGATTATCGGAGGAAAGAGAGCAGGGTTTTAGTTTGGTTAGGAGTTTGAGTATAAGGGAAGTGGGTACAGGTTGAATTGTAAAGGAAGGGGTTATATGAGTATTTATTTCTAGAAGTGTTAGAGGAAAGGAAGGAGGTATTGTCAAATACAGAACTATCTGTGTCCTGGGAGTTTGGGTGTGTGTTAGATGGAGAGTGTTTGATTAGTTTTTGAATTGTAGTGATAAAGTGGGAATTAAAGTTATGGGCAATTTGTTGTAGTTTATTGTTTAGTGAGGGAGATGAGTTTTGTGAGCTGCCAGAATTAAGAAGAGGGGAGACAGATTTCCAGAACTTTTTGAATTGTTATTTAAGGATGTTAATTTGGAGGAAAAGTAGTTTTTTTGTCTTGTATGATTAATTTATTGGCTTTATTCCTAGGTTGCTTGTAGTTAATTTCATTTTGTTGTGTCCTATTTTTTGCCATTGCTTCCATGTTTGATGTCTGTGAAGGAGATGTTATTTGGTTTGTTTAGTTAACCAAGGTGTATGGTTAAGTTTAGTTCGTTTGATTCGAATTACATGTGAGGATCTTAATTGTGTAATAAGTTGAATATTTTATACTGTAAGATTAGAGAAGACAGGAATCTGTGTGTCACTCATACTAACTTTCTAATGGAGAAAAAATACTGCAAAACTGAAAAAGAAACAAGTAATAGTATGGGACTGTGAGCATTTTCACATGTACATATTTGGCAAAAAATTTACATTTGTCATGGACTACAAAACATTACAGAAGATATGTGACAATCCAAAGCCTGAAGCACCACGTACAATATAAATATAATCTCTAGAGTTGTGATTTTATGAATCTAAGTGTACTACAAAATGAAAAAAAAACTGCATATTCTTTTAATAAGACATTCTGGTGTGTCCATAGGAAATAATGTGGATATGATTATTCAGTATGTGATTCCAGCTACACATATATTCCTCTGTATCTCTAAACTAAATGTATTAACTCTGAGAACATGCTTCCTTGAATATAGATGCAATGCTCAGTTTTCCAGCAAAAGCAAGTATTCTTTTACTTAGGCTTAGTATCGTAGGTTTGGAGGGTATGAGTGTTGCTCCCACACTAGGTGTTCCTACCTGAAAAAAAAAACTCTTCTTGTTAAGCTCAAATTACTTTTTAAGTTTCAGTATATATCTGTTCTGCATGTACATTTTTGCAGTACTTTGACACTTTGTGCACTTTATTCACCATGTGTTTGTAATTTAACAGTTTTGCACTAAATCTCATAGATTCATAAGTAAGTGCTAGGCAATCGGTCTACAGAGTATTTCATGCCTAGCCAATAATGAATATTCAAAAGCCCCCCACCCCCCACCCCAGCCCTGAAGAGGGCAGTACAAGATGGACCATAGGAGTATTTGAGGCTGCCCATTCAACTGTCAAGGTTTACCTTGTAGGTGGTAAGGCTGCTACCCTGCTTTACATGTAGTGGAAGGTTGTTCCTGAGGTGCAGGATATGCTGATTTAGGAATCTTTAAAGCTAACCTGTCGTATTCATTTGCTGATGAAAATGTAGCTCCTTTATCCTGATATTTGAGGAAACATTTATTCTGTGAAAAATTAGATGGTCAAAAAAGGTTGGATCTTTCATGGCTCAAAAGGCTAGACACAGTAGACACAGATCTCCACGGAGAAGTCTATAAGAAACTGAATACAGAGAGGGCTGCCAGTTTGTCCTGATAACTAAGATTTTTCAGGTGACCGATCTTTTAAGTTAGGAAATGCTGCAGTCTCTTAAGTGATATGCTTAGACAAATACACCCCAGAATGTGCATTATATTCAGTAATGGGTTTGAGATATGACTAAAGGTGAATTAGAACTTCTTTGGATCTTAATGAGATGCCTTTGGAAATTAGATGAGCCAGACAGAAGGCTTTCTGAATTACTGCATAGACAAAATGATGAAAAGGTAAGGAATTATCAGCAAGAGTGCCTAGATTTCTTACAATGGTATCTGATTGGAAAGGTGTGTCACCTATATGGTATGGGAGAAAGTTTTGTTTACCAAAATTATCTATGCTACATTTTCTCACATTTAATTTTAGACAATTTTCCTTGCAGCAATTGTTACATGCACTAACCCAAGTTGAAGTAATTGTGAGTCAGTAGAAAACTGAATAGCATCTCCTAGTTTAGTCATCTGCAACCCTTTTTAACCATAGACCATGAGTGTTTGGCCTGGAGGTCTAAGAAATAGATGCCAAATAGGAGAGGGGCCAACACTGGGCCCCGAGACATACCTCTAATAACTTTTACTTTCAGAAGTAGCAGCTGTGACTATATAACATGCATTCTGTAAGACAAACAGTTGTCTGTCTACTGTACAACATACAGATTTATGTTAAGATTTAGAAAGTAGTTGATAATGCCTGTATGGGAATAGTGCCAAAGGTGACTTTTTCAAAGAAGAATGAGCTTAAAGAGGCACGACCTTCCTTTGACAAAGTCGAATTGATGAGGGTCCAGGGTTATCATATCTCCAGTGTCCCTATTAATGAGGTCTGAGATAATCCACTCCAGAGCTTTACATATGACACCAGTTAGTCTAATGGGTCTATAGTTACCAGGGTCTGTTGTTGGTCCACCCTTATTTTCTAGACTACAAGAATGCCACCAGTGGAGAGGCTTAGATTAAATAGGTTAAGAAGTGGTTCTTATAGGCTATTTTAGGCTCTGATAATCAGGCAACCTGGTATGTGATTTTTGGAAATGTACAGTTGGAACAGAACAGTTTTGCTTTATTTTTAAAAAAGTCATTTTAAAGTTAAAGATAATTGTCAGATGCCCAACAGGTAGCACACACACCTTTGGTGCTGTAAGGAGAGAAGGCTGTAGGTTCTATTTCCACTCCAGTTGATTGGATTAATTTTCCAAAGCTTAAACACAAATACAGAAATGAAATATCATCAGAAGGTAAACCAGTGATTGTATCAGATGACTGCTTCAGGAAAAGACTAGGAACAAACATATAACTTGAACAGAAATGCTGATTTCAAGCAAAATGCCAAGGCACTCTATCCAAGAGAAATGTTGGTGGCAGAAAACATACATCTTTGTTTAATCCTGAACAACACTGCATTCAAGAAGGCAAGGAAGGGTCTTGTTATAGCTGTGAACAATGCTAGACATTGTCTGACTGGACACTGTTCCTTTTTGAAACCATTTTCTTATACGCTTTCTGGCTACAATTTTACTCTTAGTACAATCAGTGACACTTTGGCCATGATTCTGTTGCTATCAGCCATTCCCAGGCCAATAAGCAAGAAAGAATGTGAGAAGAGTGACATGCGTGCGCGCACACACACATCTATATGTATCTAAATACAGAGACATATTGCATAGATGGATAGATACAGATGCAGAGTAATATATGTAAAGTTGCACTGCTGAAAAGTTTGAAGGCATTCCTAAAATTCTGTGATATTAGTCAAAGTTTAAATGTACATATGATATATATACTTCTTTAAAGGTGTTAGAAAGTTTTCATATCTTCTTAAGAAAAACATGTTGATTTTAGTGTCTGAAATGCAGCTATTAGTTAATGAAAGGATGAAAGCTGTAGTTGGCTGCTGATTTTAACATTTTCATAAGCACTGTTTTAATATGGTGCAGTTATGTGTGAAATGTGGTTGCATAATGATGACTAGCAAAACTGTTCTGTATGCTTTAATACAAAACATTTTCTTGTATATTACTTAAAAAGTGAGCAGTGGAATGTTGCAGAGCCAGTGTGGCAAATAATGAGGTGTAAAAGTGTGTATTCATACATTAATAACTGTTGAAATGACAGATTAAGTAATCCAGCAATGTGAATGTATGATGATGATGTGGACTGATCTGCTACCTTCCACTGGACCAGGTGCTGTTTTGCAGAAGACACCTGCAGAAGGACTTATTACTGCCTATAGTATGTGTAGTCTTGGCCAAAGTATAAGTCGTGATGCTACTGTTGGTTGAAACCATCAGCATGGCCTGCTAATAGGTGAAGCTATGAAACCATGGCGAAAAGTGTAGTGCAAATGGAGATTGCATAAAACATCATTATAGTGCTGCTTAACCATTGTTTGATTTGATGCAAAGTTCAGCATTATTATTACTGGGGTGATAAAGAAACTGACCATGATTGCATTTCTCCACAATTATTTAAAGATGACAGGAGTGAAAATTTAATTTTATTGTGCTAAAGCACTGTGCTGTTACTCTGATGCTTACTGTGGTGCATTTGAAGTCTTCTTAAGACACAGTCTTGTTGGCTGGATGCTGCTGAAATCAAAGTCTGGTTATAGTTGCATTCACAGTCTGTTGCATACAGAAACTTGCAGAATATACACTGATGAGAGAATATACTTTGCAGCACCTGTCTTTAAGAGCAGTAACCAATAACTTTTATAATAAACCACACGTACTTCTGTTACAACTTCAGAAAATGTTCTACTTTACTTTCCATATAGTACAGATGATGTGAGAGATAGAACATTTACCTCAGGACAAATGTGTCCTTACCAATACCCCTAACATAACTGGATTTAATACAGACTTTATATATATTTTTAGTTAAACACATGCCCTCTTGGTTTTGGAAAGATACTGCCTTGATGACGCAAATGCTGACACATCTGTTCTTGTGCAAATGCTCCACTTAAAGGAATCCCAATCCCTCCGAGCTACACGCTCTAGGGACCTAAACCTTGTCACCACAATAAACAGAACATGCTGGAGGGATAGATTCCTGTCCCAGAGACTTCCCATACTCTGGAACAGACTACCTATCTATGTCAGACAGAGCTCCTCATTAGCACTCTTCAAGAAAAATCTTGATGATTGGATTGGAAATGGGAAATTCACCCCAGGGATCATTTCTGTGGCTCTGCTCGACAGGGGCACAGGAAAATAATTTTCTTGGGTGGCGAAAGACAGGGTACATTTTTTGGCTAGGCTTATATAGGCCCTAGGGCCAATAGCCTAGTACCTACCTATGAGCCTATAAGTAAACTGTCTTCAAGGAAATGCCTTGTGGATTAGAAAAGCATATTTTTAAACTTTCTTAGAAAAACATGTCCTGTTGTCAGTTCTTTAAAGAAAGCAAATTACATTCTTGTCATGTCTGTAAGAAGTCAGCTTTCTTGATGTGTGTGTAATACACTCATAAGCAAGTTCCTTATTTTTTTAAGCCACAGTCATTTAGTATGGATGCTAATCACATATTACTAAACTCTGTTTCTGCATTTAAGCAAGCTTTATCTTATTCCTTATTTATGTTGCATATTTGTAGCAAAGTTACTTTCAACCTTAAAACCTTGTTGAGCATAATCTTACAATTCCCTCTTTTTATTTTTTATAGAAAACACATTAAGAAACAAAATCTTTAGTCTTCTTTTGATACACAAGTCAAAATGCAATTTTACAGTTAATACAATTATATAAAGTATTATTTTGCAATCACAGAATTTAATTTATGACTTAGAACTCTTTTATCATTTTTGGCTTTCTTTTCTGTTGCCTTTGCTGTCTACTTCTAATAGTAGTTATTTGTACCTTCCTGTATAATTGATTTGAACTGTATGTATACTATAACCCATCTGTTGGCTATACTTGATGTAACTAAGGTTTTTTATTTTTATCAGTGACATATATGCACAATTGTGATGTTTTATTATAATTACCAAATAGTGTTGCATGTGAACATTTTAACAATTATGTTTTAATAACAATAGGTTTTTAGAAAAACTCAAGCCACTTGTCTGGCAATCAGTCTTGTTTCTTATCTTATCTGCTCAACATTTCCTGTAACTATTCATCCAGTCTAGGAAGGTCTGAGCTCACATTTCATTTAATCTTTTTAGCATTTTTCCTTTAATCATCTGTTAGTAAAATGCAGTTATAAAACACTTAGTATTATATTTGTGATTTTCATAACTATGTAAACTAAACATTATTTTACAATTAGTTTACATATTTTTTAACTTTTGATTTCAGTATTTTTTTTATTTATTTAACTGCTCTGCCATTCATTTTACAAAAACTGTTTGGCTAATTCCATCCGTGATTTTATTTCTTTTTAAAATTCAGAACTTTAACTGTTTGGTGTGGTGTTACTATACAATTATAAAAAAATGTAAAAAATAAATAGATATTAGCTTAACTAACTCATGTTTATATTTACATTACAAATACAAAGGAGCAATTGAAAAAGAAAGCTCGAATCCTTGGTAATACGTAATACACTTTATTCCACAGAGACTCCTATTCCTTCGAACACCAAGGATTCGAGCTTTCTTTTTCAATTGCTCCTTTGTATTTGTGTTGGCTGGACTGTTTAGAGCAATTGTTTTCCATTTGTTGACTTTATTTTGGTTGTTTTATATTTACATTATTTCTATTTGCTGTTGTCTGCCTGTTATTCTTGTGCATTGTATGAAAAGAAAATACATGCATGTCAGTGTTGTGACTTTAAATTTTTACTCTTATTAACTATTTTTATTTAATTTTTATACACTAGAACTGTTTTGTTTACCTTTTGACTATGCTATGAGAATGGCAGTCATACGCTCTACTCTACTGTAGTACTGATAAATATCTTGCTTTAATTGAATGGAAGTTTTAAACATTTGAGAATGATTTGTATTTTACCATCCTACCATGTATGCTTAACCATTTTCAAAACACAAACATATCTCTTTTGTACAGATCAGCTGTAGTTTCCTGCTTTTTCCCAATGTATGTAGGAAGTCAGTCATTGTCAGTTCAGCTAATCTATTTTCTTCATCTTGCAACTGCTGTTGAATAGTTTCCTCATGGTCTGCCTGATATGTCTCAGGAACCTGTTCTGCTGAATCTGAAACTCCTATGCACTTTTGGAAAAATGTTTTTAATAACTTGTCTAAACTTCCTGAACTCATTGTGTCTTCCTCTTAGAAGTTTATTACATTCTTTTGTAACAAAGTGTACTAGAGGTCCTGTCAGTAACTGATTTGACTCCTGTTGCAACTCTGAGATTAACCTTTCACATGTGGTGACAGGACATAACTGTTTAACATCTGAATCACACAATAAACATTTGCCATACCCCACATGGTTTTCTTTGAGATACCAGTCAAATATTGTAATACATTTGCATAATGCCTTACTATCAACCTGCCCTACTAAGGTTTTACATTTACTAATGTGTTGTGTATACCAACATTGCAATTTACTAAAGCTTGGTTTACATTTGCTTGAATTATGTCTGAAAATATCCATACTGTCTAATAACATCCAAATTGTCTAATATCCAAACTGTCTTATAGCATCCATACTAAAAAATGTGACACAGAAAAAAAGTCTTACCATTTAGCAAGAAAACAGGTGATCAGGCTGTTATTGCAGATGGATGGAAATTTTTCAAAGTCACTTGGGAAGCTGGGGAAACACAACAGGCAGTGTACTGCTGTGAAAGTAGATATCCACCTTTTCTTGGAGAATTTATGGCACTGCGAATTTCCTGAACTAGTCTCACTGGATTTAGAAGTCTGAAAAAACTTTACTACTGCAAGCTGCATAAACTGGAGTATTTCTGTTTAAGATTCAGACATACGTACAAATGTTAGTTACTGCAAATTGACTGAAGTAACCCTCTGCAGGGCTTACCCTTCCCTCTGTGTTTGAATGCAGGTAGGCTCGACATTGAAAACTTAATTTTATTGTTCCAAAGCACTGTGCTGTTACTCTGATGCTTACTGTGGTGCATTTGAAGTCTTCTTAAGACACAGTCTTGCTGGCTGGATGCTGCTGAAATCAAAGTCTGGTTATAGTTGCATTCACAGTCTGTTGCATACAGAAACTTGCAGAATATACACTGATGAGTGAAAATACTTTGCAGCACCTGTCTTTAAGAGCAGTAACCAATAACTTGTATAATAAACCACACATACTTCTGTTACAACTTCAGAAAATGTTCTACTTTACTTCTCATATAGTACAGATGGTGTGAGAGATATAACATTTACCTCAGGACAAATGTGTCCTTACCAATACCCCTAACATAACTGGATTTAATACAGACTTTATATATATTTTTAGTTAAACACACACCCTCTTGGTTTTGGAAAGATACTGCCTTGATGACGCAAATGCTGACACATCTGTTCTTGTGCAAATGCTGATAAGTAAACTGTCTTCAAGGAAACGCCTTGTGGATTAGAAAAGCATATTTTTAAACTTTCTTAGAAAAACATGTCCTGTTGTCAGTTCTTTAAAGAAAGCAAATTACACTCTTGTCATGTCTGTAAGAAGTCAGCTTTCCTGATGTGTGTGTAATACACTCATAAGTAAGTTCCTTATTTTTTAAGCCACAATAATTTAGTATGGATGCTAATCACATATTACTAAACTCTGTTTCTGCATTTAAGCAAGCTTTATCTTATTCCTTATTTATTGTGCATATTTGTAGCAAAGTTACTTTCAACCTTAAAATCTTGTTGAGCATAATCTTACAAGGAGGACAATAAAGTAACAATTGCTGGTTACAATCGATGTATCTCCTCTGTGTAGAGGTAGAAGTGTCTATTTCCAGATGACAAATACTAAATTAATAAAATTAATAAATAAATATCCTGGATGCCCCAACATTGGCCAGTGTAGAAACAGAATAAGAAATGGCTTTGGATTATATAGTAATGGCTGAAGTAATGCATAGGATTTGAAATTAATCTTACCTGTTGAGGGCTAGCTGCTGATGTAGAGGTCAGGAACTGTCCTGTGATGCTGTGGACTGGCTGGTATGAATGGGAATAGAGGCAGGCTTGAAATAATGAATATTTGAGTGGTTTTTGGTACTGGTGTGGGAATGGACCTGGTACACTGAATATGTGGTTAATATGGAAATAAAAAAAAGCTGAACCTAATATGCTGGCAGACCATCTTGCACTAGCTCAAACCTGCATATATTTGGAAATTCTGGAAATGTAGATACAGGTTTGCGTAGGCAACTAGATGTTAGAGAATTGGCTTGAATGGAATTAGATTTATAAAAGGAACTGGGATGCAGGAAAATTAACTAAAGGTGACATGAAATACTGGTTGATGAACACAGAGGTTTAAGTGTGACTTTGTGTGTGTGTGTGTGTGTGTGTGTGTGTGTGTGTGTGTGTGTGTGTGTGTGTGTGTGTCTGGGCAAACATCTGCTCTTTCAACTCCTGAATTCCCCCTGGAACCACATGACAGGAGGTGAAGAGCCTGGGCAATACATGGTTACCACCAATAGTGCCCCCACCTGAGATCATAGTTGGTGGCCTGGGAGAAGATTTCAGAATGGAGCTTGAAAACAGCAACATCAGAGATAACTGACTGTGTGCCAGGGCTTTTTCTGTTATGCACTACCAGTGTGTTGATGTATGTAGTCTGGGCAGATGGGTCTATATTATATGATTGAAACTTTAGTTAGTCGAATAATTAAAGCTCAAGCACTAAATGTCGAAGTCCCAAAATTGCAAATGGCAGTTTCCAGACAGGGAAACAATGCCATTGTCCCAACTAAAAAAAAAAAAAAAAAACATTGAACACAAATGAACTGGGGGCTTTGCACTCCACACCCCCCAATGTGGGCATTGTGCCCCCCACACCCCCAAACTAAATATACCAACTCTGTGATCACTCCACATTGTATAAAGGACAAAATCCACATAATGGCCAAACAAATTGTTTCCCTGTGTGGAACCTGCCATTCGCGGTTTTGGGACTTTGACATTTAGTGATTGAGCTTTAGTTATTCGACTAACTAAAGATGTTATGTAGTCCAATCTCGCCTACATTCTTTGACTCCGACTTGGCCAAACTTTTCTAGCTCGAAGTCTTCTATTGGCTGGGCTAAGCAGGTATCCCATGCTGCACTGCTCCATATCCCCAGATCTCGTTTGCCGCACGTGTTGCTCGGACGTGGTCTCGCTCTTGGCTGTGGCTAAATACCCTTTTTTCTTGTTATTTGAGAAAACTTCTTATAAACAAAAAGCTATTTTCATAGCTATTGTCTATTTAGTGTTATATTTGGTTTCGGTAGTGTGTTTGTGGTTTGAGCTATCCCGCTAACTGTTCCTTCGGGCTAGGCCCATTTCAGTTAGAGGACCTAGTCCTCTTGTCCTGTGTTGTTTGCACTAAACCATTTAAGTTAGAGGTTTAGTGTCAGTTTCCCCTTGCTATTCGTGGTCATAAACCGTTTAAGTTAGAGGTTTTTGGCCTTTATTGTTTCAGTGCGTGTTCCTTCAGAGGTTTGTGTGTGTGCTGTTGCAGTTTACAAAACTTGTTCCCGTGTTTTTGTGGTGTTGCGTGTCTGTGTCTTTCTTGTCAGACCGTTACTTGTGCTGTGTTGGTTTTTGATGATTGCTTGTTGAAAAATGTCCAAGGATTCCAAGGAGCACAAACCTTTGGGTTTTAAAAAGTGCTCTAAATGCAGTTACAAGATGTCCATCACCGATGGGCATTCAATTTGTGTTTATTGCCTGGGAGCCATCCATCTGCAGGAGTCCTGCAGCTTCTGCCATACTTTTAGTCCCAGAGTGCTCCAAGAAAGAAAGAATAAGCTGATTTTAAAGGGACTCTTGAAACTCTCTTTCGAAGAGGCCATGGATTCTTCTCCCAGTGCTAAATCTAAGTCCTCTAAGTCAAAAAAGAGATCTCCGGCTCCTTCAGTTTCCTCGGAGCCACCGGAGAAAGCCACAAAACTTGCTTCAACCTCCTCACCTTCCTTGGGGCTGCAGGAAGTGTTGGTGTTGATGGAACCGGCATCGGCTCCAATTATATTGGAACCTCTTCGGAGCCGATTGCACAGTCTTAGACCAATTTCACCTGAGAGGAGATCTCGATCTCCCTCCCTGTCCTCCAAATCCTCCAGGACTCTTTCTGATGTGGATGTTGATAGGGTGGTGCAGAGGCTCCTCCAGTCACCGGTTTTGGCAAAATTGTTTTCGGCTCCGGCCCAGTCGGCTCCTGAGCCCGTCCCGACCCCTTCTTCGATCATTCCTCCTCTGAGTGCATCTCTGCCTTTGGAGCCAGAGTGTTCCATGCCGTGTGATGTTCCTATGTCGGTTTCGATGGCCCCTCCGGGCCTATTGGTACATATGTTGGCTCCGACCCCATTGGCTCCATCCACGAGGTTCGGGACTCGGGATTCTTCAGTTGGGCCCAAGGGGGATATCTTGGGACATATTTCTGTTCCGAGTCTACTGCTCAGTGCATCGGCTCTCAAGGAACCCCGACTCCTGTCCTGGTCTCAGAGGCTGGCCGGTCTTCAGACTCTGGGGGGCCTGCCTTTGAGGCCATGTGGACTGCGCTGGCCAGATCATCAGCTACATTATGTGGGTCGGACATTCTGTCCCCCACCACCGGTGAGAGCCTCTGATCACCACCTATCCATAGACAGAGGAGCACCAAGGCCTAGGGATACCCCCACGAGTTGTCCCCAACTTTCTGAGGTCCCTTCAGAGTTCATGCCTGAGGAGCCCCTTAGAAAGAAAACGTGCAAGAGGAAGCACATAGACTCCCAGGTTGAGTATCTCACCTCTGATACTGACCACAAGGAATCAGAGGGGTCCCCCAAATCATCCTCTGATGATGTTCCCTTCTCTGACATCCTGGAGATATTGAAACAAAGAGGTGACTGGCCATCCAAAGCCCCCTCCAAGGAGGAGTCAGTCTTCCTTAAGGCCTTTGGTGCTCAGCCCTCCGCCTCCTGGGTGTTCCCACCCTTCGACGAGCTCCTAGAGTTAATTTGTCGTAGGGTGTGGGAAAACCCTGATTCTGTGGAACCCGTACCCAGGCATCCCAAAAAGTTTCTTTCTGCTCCCCTGGGTAAGGAGTTTCTGTCCAAAGGAGTCCCTGTGGATGCCATGGTGGTGGCGGCGGCCACTCAGAAGGAAGTAGCAGAGACTTCTTCCTCCATCCATCCTCCTAGCAAGGAGTCTAGGACCATGGACCGGTATGGGAAGTTTTCCCTCTCATTAGCAACCTTTACCTTACGGTCGCTGAACTACCTGTCTCATTTTACTCAGCTCCAGAGAGATCTCCACAAGGAGTCAGGAGATACTCTTGCGGGTAACGTTCCTGAGGCCGTGGCCCTGACGGTTAATGCCCAGGTGTCTACCCTCAGTTCCATCGCCAGCTCCTCCATGCGGCTCATTTCATATCCAGCCGATGGAGGCAGTAGGGCGGCAAGCTCAGGAGTCGCCCTTAGAAGGCAAGCCTGGATGCACCTTTGTCATTTCGCGGAGGCCTTCAAGTTTTCTTTCACTGATGCCCCCTTTGAGGGTTCTTCTTTGTTCAGAACCAAAGTGAAAGACACCTTCACCAGGTGCGAACAAGAGGGAAAGACCCTGTCTGCTGTAGGGGTCCATTTTTCTCTTCCCTCTAGGCCTTACCCCAAGGCCCAGTGGGGTGGGAAGATGTGGTTCAAAAAATCACAGAGGTTTTTTCCTGTCGCACAAAGTGAGTCCCCCTCCAGAGGCAGAGGAGGGGGAGGTTTATTCAGGGAGACGCCACCCTAGAGGCAGAGGGGGATTCTGCAATTCGGGAGACCACGATTCTTTTCGCGGCTCTCTCTACTCTCGTTCCTGAGGGAATGCCCGACTGTGCTTATCCGAAGCCAATCGGGGGTCGAATATCATTATATCTGGAAGCCTGGAAAAGCATCACCCAGGACCTATGGGTATTACGAATAATTTCCGGAGGTTATGCCATTCCGTTTACATCAGACTTCCCCTCAGTCAGAAAAATCCCGGACGTTCCACCCAGTCAAAGGGATCAAGCAGCCACAGAGGTTTCAAAGCTGCTAGGAAAGGGAGCCATCCAGCATGTCCCCTCAGACCAAGTCAGATTAGGGACTTACTCAAGATTCTTTTTGGTGCTGAAAAGAACAGGGGCCTGAGACCCATATTAAATCTCAGCCGACTGAACAACTATGTACAGAAGTCTAAGTTCCATATGGTCACATTACAATCGATTCTCCCATTGTTGGGAAAGGAGGTATGGATGTGCTAGATCGACCTCAAGGATGCTTACTACCATGTCAAAATGGACAGGGCATCCAGGAGTCACCTACGCTTCTGGCTGGGAACCAGTCATTTCCAGTTTCTAGCCCTGCTCTTTGGTCTCACCACAGCCCCCAGTGTGTTCACCAAGTGTATGGCGGTGGTGACTGCTCACTTGAGACGTCAAGGATTCCAAGTGTTTCTGTATCTGGATGACTGGTTCCTTACTGCCCCCACCAGGCATCTGCTAATCCAAACCAGGGACGCTACCATCACTCTCTGTCAACAGTTGGGCATAACACTAAATTGGGAGAAATCTGCCTTGTTGCCCTCACAGCGTGTCACCTTTATAGGTGCAGAATTAGAGCATTTTTACCGCAGGAAAGGATCAGAGTCTTACAGCAACAGATACATGCCTTGATGCCCCTGAAGAAAGCAAAGGCAAGATGGGTTCTTCTACTCCTGGGGACCATGGCAGCAACAATTATGTTGGTCCCTCTAGCGAGATTGCACATGAGACTTCTTCAATGGCTCCTCTTTGTCCAATGGTCTCTCCAAAAATTTCCACTTTCTCACCCCATTTTGCTCATGGACAGATGCAAACAGGATCTCAGTTGGTGGCTTTGCACCAACAATTTGGACAGGGGAAAACCCTTCGTTCCACCCATCCCGGTTGCCACAGTGACCACAGACACCTCCCAGATGGGGTGGGGGGCATTATCTTGGCAGGACAGTCCAAGGCACGTGGCAAGATCATGAGATACATCTGCATATCAACGTCCTAGAGATGAGAGCAGTGCTACTTGTTTTGCAGGCACTTCAGAGCTTTCTGCCTCTAGGGACGATTGCAATACACTCGGACAACATGTCAGTAGTATGGTATCTGAACAAGCAAGGGGGAACCAGATCTTACCCCCTGTGCAGAGAGGCCATGCGAGTGTGGCAGTGGGCAGTATCTTCCCAACGGTTTCTGGTGGCAACAGACATTCCAGGGAAGTCCAACATGATAGCGGACAGGCTAAGCAGAGCTATTCTGATGCCTTACGAGTGGTCCCTGAATCGTCTAGTTGCAGAACGAATTTTCAGCAGATGGTGTTAGCCTTTCTGCGACCTTTTCACCAGCCCCCTCAATGCCAAATGCAGCAGCTACTTCACGCTGACCCCCCCACAGTGGGGGTCACCCAGGGATGCTCTAGTTCTCGATTGGGCCTCTGGTCTACTTTTCCCCCCATTTCCCTTGCTGTCAAAAGTGATTCAGAAAGCGCAATCCTTGGGAAGCAGAATGATTCTGATTGCTCCACACTGGCCACGTCAAGTCTGGTTTCCCTTTCTCCAACCCTACATTGTGGACACTCCTTGGATTCTGGACCCACAACCAGATTTACTGACACACATGTCGGGACAGTTTCACCCCTCTCTGATGACCCTCTGGTTGATAGCCTGGCTACTCCACTTCCATCGTTAGTTAGGCTTCATAATTTTTCACCGGAGGTAGTTTACATTTTATCTTCCTCTCATAAGCCCTCTACTAGGAAGATTTATTCTAGCAAATGGAGGAGGTTTTCTATTTGGGCGCATACCCAAGGAATTTATCCTTACACAGCCCTGATTGCTTCAGTCTTGGAGTTTTTGTCTGTGCTTTTCCATTAGGGTTCCATGTCAGCTATCATAAAAGTCCAATTGGCAGCAATTTCTATTTTTCATGTTGCTAATGAGCCTGGTCTGATGGCTCACAGACTCTGTAAGGCTTTCCTGAAGGGTACTCTATTACTCCGTCCTCCAGTCTCCGAACCTGTCATGCCCTGGGATCTGAATTTTGTTCTACAAGCCCTTACTTCGCCACCATTTGAGCCTGCAGCTTCCTGAGATTTGAAATTCTTGACCTGGAAAACAGCCTTTTTAATAGCAATCACTTCAGCCAGGTGAGTTTCAGAGATTCAAGCCCTTTCTATCAAACCTCCATACTTGATCTTCCATAAGGACAGGGTTTCTTTTAGACCAAACCCTTCCTTTCTTCCTAAAGTGGCTTCTGTATCTAATCTTAATCAATCTATTGAGTTGCTTGTATTCTTTCCTCATTTTTCAAACAAGGCAGAATTTAAATTTCATCAATTGGATATACACAGACAGTTACATTTCTATCTGCACCGAACAAAAGATATCCGAAAGTCTGATCAACTATTTGTCTCCTTTTCGGAAAACAAAATTGGGTCCCCTGTCTCCAAAATCACCCTATCCAGATGGATATCCAGTTGCATCTCTTTCGCCTGTTCCGCAGGAGGAAAAGACCTGCTGTTTCCGGTCAAGGCTCACTCTACTCGGGCTGTTTCTACATCTACAGCCTATCAAGCCAGATTGTCGATGGATGATATATGTACTGCAGCTACTTGGGCTTCTCCTCACACATTTGTTACTCATTACAAGTTGGACGTGGTATCTAGGGCCAGGTCGTTGTTTGGTTCCACAGTACTCAGGAGTATTTTCCTATGAGCCACCCAGTATGTAGTTGCTAGGGACGCTGTCCCACGGGTAAGAATGTAGGTGAGATTGGACTACATAACATCAAGAAGTTATGTACTCACCATAACGTTCGATGTATGTAGTCCATCTCGCCTCACATTCTTACTTACCCTCCCACGTTTCCCCTTCCTGGAGGATCTGGAGATTAGGTTTTCTATTTACAGAGTTCCCTTCACTTTTAGCTTATTCTTTTTTACCTGGATGTTGTGTATGCATGGGGTATGAATGACTGTTCGCAGCAAACTAGATCTGGGGATATGGAGCAGTGCAGAATGGAATACCTGCTTAGCCCAGCCAATAGAAGACTTCGAGCTAGAAAAGTTTGGCTGAGTCGGAGCCGATATTGGGCTCCGAACCCCACGGGTAAGAATGTGAGGCGAGATGGACTACATACATCGAACGTTATGGTGAGTACATAACTTTTTGTTTTGATCATATAATATAGAAGCGGGCAAGCAATGTGGTATGGCCTATGAGGACCTGTCTGCCTTAGGCTCTACAACAGCCATGTTTCTTTGGGCAAACCCCATGCCCAGCCCAGCAATCACTCTTATTCTCAGCCTCCAACAAAACTGAACAAATGACCCACTTCCATCACCACAGATCTTTTCCCCAGGGTAGGCACACCCATCCATCCAGCCTGCTCCATCAAATGTCGGAGTCATTAAATGATGTCATGTCATCTGGGCTCTTATCAGGGCTTCATCCCTTCATCCCTGCTAATGAACTGCTTCCTGTAGTCAAGGGAACATGGTTTGATTCTTTCCATCTTCATTTGTCTACTATATAACTCTAAGCAAGTCGCTTAACCAGACACCATTCCTGGGCTGCCCTTGAAAATGGTCACGTTTTCCAGTGGGCTTAATGGTTTAACAAATAGATGAAATAAAATAAATGCCATCAATGTAGGTCAGTTTTAATTGTTGCCTTGGGATGCTGAGAGATTGGCAGTATGGGCACCATTTTTTAATGAATGAGGGATGTTGGAAGATTGATTGGTATGGACATAGGAAACTAGCAGCCTAGCTGCCAGGGGCACATACTTAATAATGATCTGTGATACTACAGAACTGGCTAGCATGGGCAGAGATTTGGTTATGGATTCTGGAGGATTAACTGAAAAAATGGACACACGGTGGTCTTTGGAGGATGGTCTGTCATGGATTTGGTTTAAAGAATAGACTTGTATTGTGTGCTTTCAATTTGGGAATGGAGTTGCAGTTTTGAAGAATTGGCTAGTGTGGACACTGAGTTAAGGCAATATATTGGAGAATCTACTGGAAGGTGTACAGTTTAGGCTGTGGAACTGGTCAATTAATGAATTAGACATTTAATGAAACAGGCAGGATGGATAGGTGTACATACCTTGGGTAAAAAATCTGTGGACAACATTGGTCTGGGAGTGAACCTGTAATATTGGAGGAATTGCTGGCCATGGACACAGATTTGGGAATGGACTTGCAATGCTCTGAACCTTCTGGTATGGCATGCGTTTGAGAATGTACTTGGGATGCTAGGAAGAAACTAGTATGGAAATAGGATTTGAAGTTGACCTAAAGATCCAGAAGACAGACCAATGTTTGCATGAGTCCTGGAATGGACATTGAATATTTCAGTTTTACTGCAACAGGTTGGAAAATGGACTTATTAATCATGAAGACTGACTATCATGAACAGTGATCTGGAAAAAATGGAATGGTGGAGGACTGTCTAATGTATTCAGAAATTAAGAATAAATATGGGATTCTTGAATACTTGTGAAATGGAATAGGGTTCGGAATGTCTCTAGAATGCTGAAGAAGTGACTTGTGCAGTTACAAATGTGGTAATGGAAATGGGATGGTGCATCAGTTCCTCTCATTTGGCTTTGAATGAACATAGAATGCTGGAGAACTGATCAGTCTGGGCACACTTTTCCCCCTGAATGCTGTGAAACAGTTTGATATGGGTGCAAGTTTAGGAATGGCTCTAGGGCAATGTCGAAATTGTTGACGCCAGTGCTTTGCAAATGGTTGTTAGAAGACTACTTGATGTAAGTATGGGTTTTATATCAACCTGGACTGCTGATGGATTGACTTATAAGCACAGATCTGGAAACATTTGGGATATAGTGAACAGTTTGGCATGAACCAATCTTTCTTATCCTGTTGATTATACTTACCGACACTAAGAGTAGTACATAGGGGAATGGAAAGTTTGCACATTTCTCCTCCCTTAAAATTTCCTGTAAGCAGCCATGTGAAACCTGTTATTTTGTTTAGGAGGTACATATCCTACGTTGGCATCCACCGAACACTGAGAGCAAATCATGTGCAGTATGTATTACAGACGTCTTTTCCTAGTATGACTCTTTGCTTCTATAATTGTTTAGGGCCAGGTATGATCCACCATGAATGAGAAGAAGGCATACATATACCACTTCTCAAAGTACTCTTTCTGAGGTTTTCACTAGAAATTCCCCTTTCACAGGAGTCAGCTGCCTTTAATTTTGTTAATGGCATTATTTATACATACCTCTCCAGTGACACTGAATTTTGTCTCAGAATGTTGTCTACCCTCATGAAATGTGTTATGCAATAAAACAATGAGGAATACAGTTATTAAATAAAGCAAACACTACAGAGTAAAGATTTGTTACTTTTCAGAAAAAGCGTTCTAATACAAATCTTTGTACTCTTACTAAACGTAAGTAAATGATAACAGAATTGTTGGACAGATCTAGTCCACACTTAAAAAAATATAATTTACTTATGTTGATTGCAAAAATTCAAATATGTGAAGCAGCATTCATGGAAAGTACAAATAAAAAACTATTTTCATGCCATACCTGCACATATTTTCCTGATATTGTTTGTTTTGTTCACAATTCTGTAGGAAAGAGGCAATGCATTACATATGTATAACAGCATTTCTTTCTTTCTTTTTTGAACTGAAGATTTTCTAGTTTGTGGCTTTACCAGCTAGTTTAACTGTTTATGTTTTAAAGAGTGTCAGTAATGTTTGGCTATGGCGCTAGTTATAGAGTTAATAGTTGAAGCTCTTCTATTACTAAATTTAGGTGAGGATATTGCTTGGACTTTCAAAATACCATCTTCTTTCTCTCTGAAAATCTAAAATAGAAGACTTGTGCTGACTGTTGTCTGTAGTCCTGGCTTCCCCAGATTTTCAAGGATGGATTCTGTACACTGTAGCCTTATTCAGGTATCATGGGTATGACGTCAGATGAACAGCTCATCTTTCCAAACAACTAAGTTCTTTTTTGTACTGAAACAAACTTTTATCTGCATGGGCTGGACTTCTGACAGCGTCCCCCAGCTCTTACTCATGATGTTCTTCGTGTTTCACTGTTGCAGTCATTACATTTGGGTTATCCGCTTGCAGGCAGCCCTCAGTCAGCCTGATTAACAAAGTCTTGGGTCCTGTGTCGGTTGCTGTCCCTTCTTCCATGACGTCAGGTCATCAGGGGTATAAAACATGCAGCCAACGCCATTCCATCAGTCTTTCTTGCCATGCGGTGCCCAAAGCAGAAGCAGTTCGCAAGTGCCGGTCTGCCGACTCCTGAAATTTTCATTTTCTAGTTTCAGAACCAAAGTCTTCAACTAAAAGCTAAGTACCCCGTTGGGGAAACTTTTTCTTGCTCCTTACTGATGTCAGTAAAAGTTAATAATTGCATTACTTGTGGAAAGCAAATACCTCATAAAGATTTTCATTCACACTGTATTCCTTTCCTAGGCCCTGACCACGACGTACCTTGCTGTCAGTTTTGTGCTTTATTTAATCAGCGCACTAGCCGTCGTCTGTATATTTTCACCTCTAAATATTTCGGCTCTAGGTTTAATTATCCAGAAATGTCGTCGGTTAGCCATCCGACTACCGGGATTCTGAAAAAAAAATGCAAAGATAAAGACAGAGACAGGCCGCCGAGGTCCAAAACTGCCGACGACGCTTCTCCTAAGCCAGTTGCCAGTTCGCCGGTACCCGCTACTTCTGATTTGCAGGCCTCTACTGAGACCCATTCGGAGTCCGGTATGCCGCGAGATGCTTCAACTATGGAACCCGTGGATGTCTCTACCTTGGATGGGTCTGGAGCCACTGTGCAGGCATCAGCTTCTGAGGGAGTATTCAGGCCTATGGACTTGCATATTAAACTGACGCCTCCTTCTTCTCTTAGGCTTAAATCTCGAACCATGCCTAAAAATAAAATGACGCCCAGGCCACATGCTCAGGCCTCTATGCCTAAAAAACAAATGATAAGAATGGCTGAAGATCTAATAACTCTAATCAGGGGTAGCCACCCCCCCTTTCTAAGAGGCCGTGGACTGAAGTGATTTATGAATCTTCTGACCAGGATTCTGTTTTTTCTGATTCTTCTGATGATCTGGATTTGCCCTTATCTACTTATGAGGATTCTGATGCAGAGGACTCCATTCCTTCTGATTCCCCTCCAGAGGATTTTACTTTTGGGGAAACCTTGCATACTCTAAGGGAGCATTTCCACTGGTAAAGCCAAGATTTTTCTGATTCAAAAAAGAGGCTTAAGGATTTCTTACTCCTACCTCAGCATAGGCCTTTAGCTATCCCTCCTGTACTAGACATTATTGATGATCCTTTTTCGGAATCTAGTTTGGCCCCTAATTCCTTGCCTCCTGCTCCCAGAAAACCAGACCGATACTAAAGGGTTCCTGAGTCACACAAGTTTCTTTTTAAAAATCCTATTGCTGATCCAGAGACTATTTCACAGTGGCCCAAGGGCATTAAGGCTTCTACTGCTAAAAATCCTACCCCTTCTGATAGAGACTCCAGGGTGCTGGATAGATGGGATAAGAAGGTTTACCCTTCTGCAACCTTGGCCATTAGGGCTTTAAACTGCCAGTTTCACATGTTAAAGTATCAGTAACATGTTATTGGATTGCTTAAACAGAAAATGATGTTCATTCCTGACAGTGTGGAAAATAAAGAATTACAGGATTTAATGCATTCTGATGAACAAGTTGGAAAACATACTTTGCAATGTGGTTTTAATTCATTAGAGACCTCTTGCAGGGCCACTGTTACTGGGTCCGTGCTCAGAAGGCATGCTTGGCTTACGTAGCAATCTTTGACTGATCATGTTAAAGCTAAATTGTTGGATGCTCCCTTAAATCAGGACCGCCTGTTTGGCAACAAGGCTGAGGAAGTGTTTAAAAAGATGGAAGATGAAGCTAAATCTATGCAAACGGTTACAAATTTCTTACAAGTTCAGCTTCCTAGATTTAGTAGGCACTGGCCTTCTAAGAATTGGTCCTTTCCAGCCCCTTCCAGGTCTTCTCAAGCCAAACCCAGGCACAGCAAAACCCCCAGGTTTCAGTCACAGGGGACACACAGGACTAAGCAGTGGGGGGCCTCCACTTCCAAATCTGTGAGTAATAAGACTCCCCCCTATTTTAAACTATCTCAATGACTTCCTTTTAAAATTTCCAAGCACTTATCAACTGGCTGCCCCTTTGGGGGGAAAGATTGCTCTTCATGCAAAGAACTGGAAACTCATTACCCAGGACATATGGGTTTTAAATATAGTGTCCCAGGGATACAGATTTCACTTCCACACATTGCCAACACCAAGCGGGTGGCCAGACCTACCCCCAAATCAGTGGGCAGAGGCCCAAAAACAAGTACTTTCTCTCTTAAGCATGGGGGCTATTCAACTGGTACCAGAAGAGGAAAAGGGACAAGGTTTCTACTCGAGACTTTTCCTGGTACCCAGAAAAGACAATTCATGGCATCCTATCCTGGACCTGTCTACTCTAAACACCTTTTTGGAGATTCCAAAATTCAAGTTACTGACTCTTCAACAATTACTTCCTATGCTAGACAAAGATGCCTGGTTGGCAACACTAGATTTAAAAGAAGCATATCTGAATATCCCAATCAGGGAATCTTGCAGAATATACCTACGCTTCAAAGCAGGCTACGTGCACTATTAGTTCTCTGCACTGCCCTTTGGCTTATCTACTGCACCTAGGGTATTCGCAAAGTGCCTAGCTCCAGTTATTGCATTTTGCAGGCAAAGAAATATTCAAATATACCCATACCTGGACGATTGTCTAATTCAGGCAGAAAGCCAGGACATACTTTTGAATCATCTGGCCTTTGTACAAAGGGTTCTAACTTGTCTGGGGTACACCATAAATGAAAAGAAACCACACCTAGTACCCTGTCAACAAATTATATTCCTGGGAGCAAGCTTGAATACATCTTCCCAGATGGCTTACCTCACGCCAGAGAAATAAATTCATTTGACAACCTACTTCAAACAAGTGGCCACAAAGACCCTGCAAGACAAATACTCCAAACCTTGGGGTTCATGGCCTCCTGCATTCTTCTAATTTCATATGCAAGACTGCATATGAGGAAACTACAGTGGTATCTAATAAGCCTATGCTGTCAACATTCTCAGGATCTAGAAGCAATGATTCCTATCATACCTTGCCTATGCCTAGAGTTCCTTTGGTGGGCAGAGGCCTGCCACCAAAACAAAGGACTACCTTTCACACCACCTCCTGCCGCCCAAATCCTAACAACAGACGCATCAGACTATGCATGGGGGGCTCACCTGGCAGGGAAGTGCATTCAGGGTAAATGGAACCCAAGTCAAATGCACCTACATATCAATCAAAAAGAAATATTAGCTGTACAGAATGCTCTGACAGCCTTCAAGGACCACATTCTTCCAGGACAACTAATGGTAAAAATGGACAACACCACTGTTATGTGGTACATAAACAAGCAGGGGAGGGTACACATTTTTACCCCCTCTGCAGACTAGCCATGGCATTGTGGAACACAGCCTTGAGCTACCAAGTTCACCTACAAGCTCAATTCCTGCCAGGAAAATTAAATACACTGACAGACGGACTAAGCAGAAACCTCATGGATCCACGAGTGGAAACTGGAACCAAGGATTTTCAACATGTTGACAAGCAAATGACCAGATATAGACCTGTTTGCCTCTCCCCAGAACTACCAATTGGACAAATTTTGCACAAGGACTCCCCATAAACAAGCCTGGAAAATGGGTGCTCTGTCCTTCAGCTGGAAAAGCCTATCAGTCTATGCTTTCCCTCCTCTGCCTCTGCTCTCCAAAGTACTACTAAAAATCAAACAGGACAAATCAAGGATGATTTTGATTCCTCCAGATTGGCCATTCCAACACTGGTACCCCCTCCTGCGCAGTGTGTCACGGTTATCCCCATGGCACCTGCCTCAGACTCCTTCCCTGTTGTCTCAGCAGGAGAACCAGATTCTGCACCCTCAGCTTCTAACACTGAACCTTGCAGCCTGGCTAATTACATAATCTCTTGTGATGGATATCATTTTAGAGGCAAAGAGGTCTAGTACTAGAAAATTTTATGCTGAAAAATGGAAAAGATTCTGTGCCTGGAACCAATCTCAAGGGATGAGCACAGCAGCACCCAATTTACCTCAGATTTTACAATACTTAACTGAGATGATTCACAAGGGCCTATCTTTTTCCTCCATTAAAATCCACGCCTCAGCCATTTCAGCTCATTATAACACAGAACCTCCCCTCTTTTCTCATCCACTGCTCAGGCAGTTCCTCAGAGGGACCAAAAATTTGAGACCACCCAGGAGAGGTCCAACCCCAGCCTGGGACCTTAACTTTGTTTTGGAGAAACTCACTCTACCTCCTTTCAAGCCAGCTGCTACTGCAGACTTAAAAGTTCTTTCTTGGAAAACAGCTTTCCTTTTAGCAATCACTTCAGCTAGAAGGATATCTGAATTACAGGCTCTTATGGCAGCAGAGCCTTTCATCATCTTTCATGCAGACAGGGTGTCCCTCAGAACCAATCCGTCTTTCATGCCCAAGGTGGTATCCAGTGTGGCTCTTAATCAGTTCATTCATTTGCCAACCTTTTTTCCTAATCCATTGAACAAAGGGGAATGGATACTGCATTCCTTAGATGTGCACAGACAACTTAGATTCTACTTGGACAGGACTAAACCTCAAAGGAAATCTGAACAACTGCTGGTGGCATTTGCTGCTGGGCAAAGGGGAAGGCTATTTCAAAGCAAACTGTTTTTAAATGGATAGGCCATTGCATTGATTTCTGCTATAAGCACAATGGAAAACCTATCCCCCAGGGGATCAGACCTCACTCCACCAGGGCTGCATCTACATCTACAGCCTTTCTCAGAGGCATCCCTACCAGGGACATCCAAGAAGCTGCTACCTGGAGTTATATACATACTTTCACCAAGTATTATCACTTGCCAATTTTCTCTAAATCCAGAGCTGGCTTTGCCACTGCAGTCTTGCAGGGCCTTATAGCTGGTCCTAATGCTATCAAAATTCCTCCTCCCAACCATAGCTTTGGGAATCTACCCAAATGTAATGACTGCAACAGTGAAACACGAAGAACATAGTACAGTTGTGTATACTTACCATAAATGTAGATGTTCAAGTGTATTCACTGTTGCAGTCCTGGTTACCCTCCCTCCAGCCCCCTAACTTCTTTTGGCTATACCGCTACTTTCCTTTATTATGCTTAAAAGCCGTTTTGGTGTATTTGCTTTTTTGTTGGAGGTATAGCATTGTACTTTTATATTTAATTGTTTCCTATTGGGGGGCACCTGACATCTGGGGCAAGAAAAACTGATGTAATGGCGTCGGGTGCATGTTTTATATCCCTGAAGACCTGATGTCATGGAAGAAGGGACAGCAACTAACGCAGGACCCAACACTTTGTTAATCAGGCTGACTGAGGGCTACCTGCAAGCAGATAACCCAAATGTAATGACTGCAACAGTGAATACACTTGAACATCTACATTTATGGTAAGTGTACACAACTGTACTTTTCTTATCCAACTACCTGATACTCCCAATAAGAGTTTACAGGCAACTATAAGACCAGGATTAACAGACTGTCAGACACACCCTCACATTTCATTGTTGAAAGAGAGGACATACATGGTTGGTGTCCATGGGGGCTGGGGTGGGGGCACACCTGTGACTGAGTTATCATGGAAGTGGGACAATATGCCAACAAGCCCATTGTATATATTTTGTGGTATGCGGTAGCTGCATCAAAGGAGGACAGCCTCTGGGCAAAAAACACCATTTTGGCAGCGGTTTAATGCTGCCCCAGGATGTCTTGCTCTCCTCAATGATCTTCAACATGAATTTGAAAAAGCCTAAGTGGAGGCTAGTTAAGGCTGGGAGACTTGATAAAATAAGAACAGGCCCTTGGAACAGCTGATGGCCAGCTAGGATGCAAAAAAAAAAAAAAAACTAGAAAAAGTAAAATACTATACTAAGTTAGTTAAAATTTTCAGGCAAGCAGTTTAAAAAGGTTGTAAAACCTTTGTTTGTATATTGCTGCCTCTGATCCAGACAAAACATAACCGCCATTACCACTACTTTCTGAATGCATGTTTCTTACTGATGCCAGTTTTAAACTATCTACTTGTTGATAGACAGCAGACATCCTCTGCTCTTCCAAGACTTTTCTGCTGACTTATTTCTGTATACTGAGATTTTATAACCCCCTTAAAGTCTGAGTCTGTTGCATGACTAACCCTTGGGTCTATGAAATCACCAGCTATGCCAATATGTCTGTCAGTCTGTCAGTTTATATTTTTATGATTGTATGGTCCTAATGACACTAAGCAGCCAGCTATACAGTAGAGGACACAAAGACTCATTTTCAGTAGGAATAGAAATGTAAAAGCACAGCTAAACCAAGTGCAATTACACTAATCAAGATAGAAAAGCAGGCAGTAGGTAAGAAATACATGAAAATATATGACTGAGCAATACTTGGAAATATAAGCAAGGGAAAACGATGCTTCTATCTCTTGATGAAAACAGCATTCAGTCCTTATCACATAATACAACAATTAACAGACTTCTGTCATTTACTAAAGAGTAACAACAGTAGTTTGTAGGCATCAGTAGATTCCAGACTCACATGAGTCTTCCACAAACTTAGATAACCATAAGTCAGGAGTGTTGGCTGGAAGGTTTAAAAAAAATAGCTGCCTGATAGGAGCAGGACCAACAATGAGGCCTGTGGCATGCCACAAGTAACTTTTTCCCTTTCAGAAATGGCACCTAAGATGATATGTGATCTGTCACTAGTTAGCTGTCCAATAAATATATGGATTTATTTTCAGATTTACAAATCTGTCAATAATACCTGCATGGGGAATAGTGTTAAAGGTCTAGAATAGTTCTAGATCCGTTGTATATACTGCATAACCACTATCCATAGCTTTGTGACTTTTTCAAAGTAATTTATACTGTTAAGGAGGCAGAACCAGACTTTGACCAAGCTGAATTGATGAGGGTCCCAGAATAATACATTTTCTATGCCCAGGTTAATAGGTATGATATAATGAATTGCATAGCTTTACATATCTGGCAAGTGAGACTTGTTTGTGTCTTTCGGCTTTTCCTGGTTAGGGGTCGCCACAGCGGAACTCCGGTCCGCTAATGATTGGTAGTGGATTTTTACGTACCGGGTTACCAGCCCTGACGCACAACCTTCAACGAAGGCATGCCCCATTCACATATGCCTCCACACAGAAGATGCTCTAGCTGAGAATCAAATGGGACAACGTCTTGCTACGAGGCGACAATGCTACCGCAGCACCACCACCGCAGTAATATCTGGCAAGTGAGACTAATACTCTCTAATTACTTGACTCCACGGTTGGGTTACCCTTGTGTAATGGCATTACAGTGGCTGTTTTGAATATAACCTAGATTATGTTTGTTAAGTAGGGGTTAAAATTGTCCATGTGTGGTGCTAGTAATCAGGCAAACTAGTATGTTGTCAGGGCCCATGGATGAGGTGTTCTTTGCTTTTGGGAATGTTGAGAATACATGTTCTAATGTAGTTTTAGAGACTGGCTGAGATAATTACAGATGTAGCCGGAATAAAATTTTCACTAAGTTTGTCACTTTGTCTGTTAACTGTTTCCTTTAGGTCAGAGTGGGCAGTATATTTGTGGACTAGCTGTGAACATTGCTGCATGCTAGTTCCTAACCTCCTGGCAAAGTTAAAGAAAGAGTTGTAGTTATTTTTAGTATCAGCTGCTATTTTTTATGTTTTTGGCTTTGAGATTCCTAATTATACCATTAAACTATTTGCTAGTTTGCTAAAGTGTGCTGTTAATGTAGATTTAACATTTATTTATACAGGTATTCCACCCTATATGTTTAAATTTCCTGCTCTATTTGGTGCCAATAGTGACTAGCTTCTCAATACAAAAAGGAGTAGAAGTCTGAGATGGGTAGGTTGAAGTGGACAACTAAAGCTGAAGGAAATATTAATGTTGTGGTATTTGTGTCCATTGCTAGAACAAATAGCCTTTTACATCCGCTATATTTATGAATAGGAGGTGAGAGATAATCTGATGTTCAGACACAATGCTGTCAATGTGGTGTGGGTAGGAATGGAACCAGTGAAGAGCTGAGTTATCAGCCAGGGCTCCTATGTCTCACTATTAGATGGAGGTTGTCTTCTTGATGTCAGATTAAAACAAATCATACCATAGCCATTAACTTGATATTTTTCTGTTCCTTATGCTAGAAGCCTAAATGAAACTATGATTACTGGCCTTTGCCTGCCCCAAACTTATTTATTATTTCTCTGACTTCCACCCTACTGTCAAAAGATGGCAACTTTTAACTTTCCCTTTTATTCCAACAAACGTAAAACCAACAGCCAAGTTAAGACAGTCTTATTCTAATCTATAACATACTTACTTTTATTTTGGGAACACATATATAAGTTTTTCACAAACAGTAAGATGGAGTCAGAAATATCCTTCTTACACAGTTGTCTTATGGAATCCAGATTAACAGCGAGCTTTGGGAATTTGCACTGAAGGGATTCCCTCACATGTCCATACCACAACTTTAGGCAAACAAATCACCAGTTCTCAGAACAGAGGCCAAGCATAAACTTTATAGAACGCGAACTGTGAACCACAATAGTACAATACAGTGCAGGACAGTACAATCCAATAAAAATGATAAAAATGGGTAAGTGCTTTTGTCCTTCTTAAAACTCAGGACCTCATCAGAACTGTTTAAAAAAACAATTAGGGACATTTATATAATATTTAAAAAACAGTCGGCTGGTGCAATTAGAGAAATTGCAGACATTTAAAGAACCAGTCACGTAATAAAAGCTTATCTGAACATACATAATCTACGTAATGTAAAATGTAAAACCATGCACCCATAAATTACATAAAAGTAATCAACTTTCAAAATGTTATTATCCAAACTGCTTCAGTCCTGTTGGTTGAACTACATTAAAAGTCACCATGATATTTCCTAAATACTCCCATCTTATTACAAGCATTAACCACTCATATGTATAATAATCTAACATTGATCTTAAAAAATGAAGGATAATAAAAATATATTTAATTATGTATATGTATATATATATATATATATATATATATATATATATATTTTTTATCCTATAAGTTAGGTGCTTTGATTTGTAAGATGGGCATAATAGGAATCTGGTCATTCAGACCTGGTGCAAATACCGCATTCAACCGCAGTTGCCAGATATTTCCCTCTTAGCTAGTTCTGCTTCCCAAAAAACACCTCTCAAGCTCTTTGGAACTATTTCTAGTATACCAACTAAAACAGGGGCATGTAAGTGTATGTTTGTATAATGCATTATTCGTGTTAGATGTAGGTGATGCATAGGTGTGCTCATAAATACGCTTATAAAACCTCCTCTCTGTCTTGCCTACATAAAAACTGTTGCATTCTGTACATAAAGCTAGATGACCTAACCCTTTTGAAGCACAATCATCATTACTTAACCCAATTTCCATTGGTGAGGATCGAACAGACACCTTCGGCTGTAATAGAATACCCCCCGTTTACATGCTGTGCAATGCCTGGTGCCCTTCCTTTTATCATTTAGTAAATTGGATCTTGCATGTTCAAAAATGTGTTTCAAATTCCTACTACTTTTAAACACAAATTCAGGGGTTTCACCCAAGGTTGTAAAAATGTCAGGGTTACCCCTAAACATGTTCTAGTTCTTAACCATAATGTTCTTAATCTCTTTTGTATAGGGTATTTTGTATAAGGTACCACCATGGAATTAGTAAATCTGTTGAGATTAACCTCATAAGTTTTAGAGGTTTGGGGAAATATGTTGTCTCAAACCAATTAAAGGTTTGCATTTAGTGCTTCACCCTTGTAACATGTCACCAATAATTTTATGCAATACTTTAATTGGGTACCACCTTTCCTTGAATATAATAGTCACCTTGTTCACTTCTGATTCAAATATTGTAAAATTTGAACTCATTCTGGCTATCCTGACTAACTGTGCTTTAAAATTGTTCTTCTTAGTGCAACTTGGATGACTATTGTAATCTAAATAGCTGTTTGAAAATGTAGGTTTCCTAAAAATACTTGATCCAAACCAGCCATTGATGTTGTCTTTAAATAAAGGTACATCCAAATAATCAAACTGTTCATCAGAATGGATGTGTAGACATTTCAGGAAGTGGGTAACACTATTAATGTACTCTACAAACTCATGTTTAATTGATCCATTGTCTTTCCATGAATTAAAAATGTCATCCAAGAAATGTCGGTAGGCATACCAATTATCCTGACTGTTGCTTAAATAATATATAAATGTCCTTAATTGCGTTTTTAAGTGGTTCTGATGAAGTCCTGAGTTTTAAGAAGGATGAAAGCACTTAACCATTTTTATAGCTTTTTTTTATTGTACTGCTGTGCACTGTACAACTGTACTACTGTGGTTCACTGTTCGTGTTCTATAAAGTTTATGCTTGAACTCTATTCTGAGGATTGTTGGTTTGTTTGCCTAAACCTGTGGTATGGACTTGTGAGGGAATCCCTTCATTGCACACTACTTGAGCCTTTCAGTTATTATTTTTTCGGTGGCTACATGGATACACACTGTTTCTTGTTCTTACGCTTTGGGAATTTACCAGAACAGTCCCATATTACAATATTTCGGAAGAGGTTGTGTAATGCTATAAATGACCTTTGACCTAGTTATCTGTTAAAATGACTGTTGACTTAAGAAGCCTTGTTAGATCAATAAAACAAACTGCTGTTCAAAGAACAAGAGAAGGACTAATGTTTGACCCTGTCTGTCACCTCATCTGTTTTCAACATTAAGCTCTTCTGTGCTAAAATGCCAAATTCAGGAATTACTGTTATTTGGAAATGAAATTTCCTGAAACAAGGAATGCCAGAATTATATAAAAAGTATATGTAGGAATCTTTGCCTGTGTGTCTCAAATACTTTACTAGGGTTTATTCTGTGCCTTAGTTAATAAACCGAACCACAGGAAACTGAATGTCCTTTGTGAAAATGATTATATATGCACTTTAAATTGCAGTTCAGTGGGCACATCTGAGTTTCAGTAAACTTGTTTGCTTGCCTAATTCCACGACTTTTTTATTTTTTAAACTTTGTTTCCTTCATTTACCTGGGGGGTTTCAGCTTGTATAATGTAGCTCTTGCTTCTGGGTTAACCCCCATCCCTTTGTCGATCATGCAAAAAAAAGTACCATTTGCAGTATTTCTGCATAACTGCCCTTTAAGCAAGCAATAGTGCCTGACAGAGTGTGAGTTAATGTGTAATCAATGCCCGCCCAGGGGTGTTATGAGGTCTGAGGGCCTCTACATCCCTGGAAGGGTGTTAATTACACATTAACATATACCCTGGAGGTCATTATTGCACTTAGACAATGGGCTCACTGTAAAATTGTTGTGTTTTACTTGCTTTTTTATTTTTTAAGTAATATATTATTTTTTTATATATTTTTAATGTAAAATAGTTCCTCTGCCTACTCTTTAAAATTTGCTGTAGTATATGTTAATGGTGTTGGAGGAAGCATTTTGCATCAAATATATATGTAAAAAATAATATGGTACTTAAAAATAAGCAAGTGAAACACAACAATTTTACATACACACATACACAGTCTCTTCTGCTTTCACACACATACATATACACATAGTCTCCTTTGCTTTCATACGCACATTCACTCACACAAGATCTGCCTCACCCTCTTTCTCAATCTCTCACAGTTTCCAGCTGCTTTCATACACACATTCAGTCTCACTCTGTCTTGATCTCTCTCACAGGCAGTCTCCTCTGCTTACATGCATGCATTCACTCACACATTACTCTTGCTTTTTCTTTCACTCTCTCCATCCATCCATCTCTCTCTCTCTTTCTCACACACACACAAGCACACATGCGCACAAACAAACACACACACAGTCGCTCTGCTTTCATACACCCATTCACCCATTCACCATTCACACACACATGCAGACAGAAACACACACACACACACACACACACACACACACACACACACAGTCGCTCTGCTTTCATGCACCCATTCACCATTCACACACACATGCAGACAGAAACACACACACACACACACACACACACACACACACACACACACACACACACACACACACACACACACACACACACAGAGTCTCTCTGCTTTCATGCACCCATTCACCATTTACACACACATGCTGACAGAAACACACACGCGCGTACACACACACACACACACACACACACACACACACACACTACACGATCGCTCGCTCTCTCTTGCTTACATACATGTATACACTCTCACACACATGCTGCATTTTCTTTTTCTCTCTTTTTATTTTACACTCACTAAACAGCAAAGGCGCTGCTTAGCGAATGTAAAATAACAGCTCGCTCACTCTCACTGACATGCACACATACACTCACACACAGACACACACATACCTTTTTGTCTTCTTTTTTATATTTTATACTCACTAAGCAGCAAAAACGCTGCTTAGCAAGTGTAAAATAGTGGCAGACATTCTGTTTCCTCAGTCTGAGCTCCACGGTGGCTTGATATGCTGCTGTGAAGCGGCGGACTCGTACTTCTCAGTGGGCATTACTTGTACATTAATATCCTGCTGGTGAACGCTCGTTCTCCAATCAGGGTATTGCTGTACAGTTTGCCCATTGTCTAAACTTGTTTAATAACTCATTCACTCCAATGGAGCTCAGGATGTTTGCACTGTAACTTCCAATGGGCAGAGTCTATGCCTTTTGATAGAGTCAAATTATGTCCTCACATTTCAAACAAACGTTCATATCTTTGTAACCATAGCAGTTATGTAAGAAATATGAATGGCAAACTCTTCAGCACAAACTATTTTCACAGTGGTCGTATTCATTAGGTTCTAGGTCTTAAACTGAATTTTATAAGTCACAATAAATACAGTAACTATTACATTTGTAATATTTTATAAACAACTTGCAGTATCTCTGCAACCACTCAAGTTACACACATACTGTCAGCAACATTTTATTCATCTAGCGGAAAGCTTTCATATGAGGCTAATAAGTTCTGTCTTTGTTACTTGGTTGTTGAGATATTTAGAAAGCTATGAAAATTATATCTATATAAATTAATATAATAAAAGCAACAGTTAATATCTATTTACCTGCACTAGACAGCGGTCAAATATTAATGCATTTGATTATGCCATTGTGTAAGCTTTAAGATGAAATCTTTTAAAACCTTGTACATAACATGGTTTTAGAATTATTGATGCAAATATGAACAAACATTATTTGATGCCTAGAGGCATCAGTAGGAGTTACTACATATGCGCCTGGAGGCAACCCTCGGATGTAATGAGCCATCATAACACATAACTCTGGTCCCCCAGACACATTTGGGAATGTTTGTGCTGGATACTTCTTGGGAATACAGCACCGGGGGCATAGTCTGTGTAAAGTGCATCTTCTGAAACTGTGAATGTTAATGGATTTTCTTGAAAATGAAGAGCATCCGACGATTTGGGATTAGCAGAATCCATGATTACTTCTTGAACTTTAGTTTTGCAAACCAGCAGTTGGGGTTTAAAAGGCTGGTAGTGATGGTTGTGTGCGTGTGTGTGTCTGTGTGTGTGTGTCTGTGTGTGTGTACGTGTGTGCGTGTGTTTGTGAGTGTGCTTGTGTCTGTACATAAGTGGTGAGTAATAAATAAGTATGCCACTTTGCCATTTAATCAGTACAGCAAAGATGATGAACCTCCATTTAGATTTTCTGTTAGGCTAATGCAAATGACACGAGCCAGGACACCTTTATTTGAAACAACCTAGAGGTTAATAGGCACAGGGTCATTTAATAATTTTCTTTCATTTTGCAGCCATTTGCATGGTGGTTGTAGTGCTGTTCCTCAGGCTGGGAATAAAAAGCGAGAGGAGGGGCGGGAGACAGAATAATGTAAAATGTTTTTTGTTCAAGTGCAAATCAGCACACATGTGAATAAAGGTTGTGTGTTTACAGTCTACATTGTTCTTTTCAATTTATCACTAATCAGAACATCAGTGAAATAAGTTAACAAAAGAACTGACTGAAGAAACTCCATGTGTAGTGTAGTTAATGGAACAGTGACAACGGAACAAAAAATTGATAACAATGACAGTTACCCATGACATCATACCAAGACTGTAATAATGAGAGGACAGCTAACCAAGGAACAGAAATGAAGGATGACCTACAGAAGCAGAAGACAAAATATGATGGGGGGGGGGGGGGCATGACAGTATTTGTGATGCAGATCTTGAACTCCTTCAAAAAATCTTAACAATACCCAGTAGCAAAAGTTTTGAGATGGAGAATGAGGTATAGAGTAAAATCTGCACAGCTGTCAGCACCACATTGTGGTCTTAAACATGCTCAAAAGGCCATGTACAACCCCCTGCCATAACCATGGTAATGGGTATTAGTGAGATGGATTACTAGACATTAGGGAATCATTTTAAAACAATTGCTGTTTAATAGTACTAACAGCACAACAAGGATTGGGAAGGGATCACTAGATACCATGGAATACTCTTAAAGCAAAGTACTTGAAAAGAAGCTAGAAATGCAGAAAGAGTCCAATTGGGTATTCCTAGACTTGGAGAAAGCATATTTCAAGGTCCCAAGAAAGCTGATTTGGGCAGTCCTGTAGTGTTTTGAAGTCCCAGAAACATTGTCAGAATTAGTGGAAGCTATGTACAAAGACCCAATGATTCAGGCATGAACAGTGTTCAGTCTCACACAGGGATTCCCAGTGGAAGTGGGTGTGCATCAGGGTACAGCTCTGTAGCCACTGCTGTTCATACTGGTGATGGACTACATTAGCAAACAGGTCAGATGGAGCAGATCAACAAAGTTGCTGTATGCAGACAATAAGGCATTATGGGCAGACTCTGAGCAAGAACTTCAGCAAAGGACAGGGAAATGGAATGCAAAACTGAAGGCACGTGAGATGAAACTGAGTACAGATAAGACAGTGGTAATGGCAGCAAATGGGAGAACCAGAATAAGCTGAGAACTGACATAGAAGGGAAGATAGTGGAACAGGTTAACAGCTTCCATTTGGGGTGGTTGAGAAGAAGGGAAGTCTGAATGAGGAGGTCAAAACTAGAATCAAATGGGCTGCAGCCAATTTGCTAGAGTGTCAGGTGTACTGTATGACAGAAGAATGCCAAAGAAGCTGAAATGTCAGGTGTACTAAACAGTGGTGTGACCAGTATTACTGCATGATATAGAAACCTGGGCAGTAAAGTCAGAGCAATTGAGGAAGCCAGAGGTGATGAAGTGCCTAAGATAACTGATAGGATGCACACTGTGGGACAGATGAAGACATGAGGACATAAGATAAGAAGCCAAAGTAGCTTCAATTGCAGAAAAGGTCAAAGAGAACAGATTACTGTGGTCCAAGCACATGTTCAGAAGACAATCTGAGGAAGAAGATTTGGGGCAGACAGGAAGAAGGCAAGAGGAAAAAAAAGGGTGGCAAGCAAAGAGGTGGAGGGATTGTGTGAGAGAAGACCTGTGCCAGTCAGGCATGAGTGTTGAAGAAAGTAGGAGACTGGAATTGACTCGAGAGATGGCGACAGTTGACATGCCAGCCCAAACCTCATGTAGAAAATGGGAAAAGGGGGGTTGATGATGATGGTACGAGAAATGGAAATCAGAGTTATTTTGAATGTGTATTACAGATTTCAAGCATTAAGACTAGGCATAGATGTTCAGACCCTGCAGTTATGATGTATGATGACTAAACTATAAGGTTTAAAAAAACTAAAACTAAATTACAGTAAAATTAATATAACTAAAGTACAAAACCAATTTTATTCACAATCTTCTTTTTAACATATTCTATCAAATTCATTTTACTCACCTTCCAAAATACCATGTAACCGTAAGTTCTGCTTTCTTGCTTCATTTCAGTTTAGATACAACTCATCTGTTCCAGCTGCTTTAGTATCTCAGCTGCCTTATCACAAATCTGCATTTTTTGTTTGACTGGTTCAATGGCTTCAAAGTGGTCATACAAATACCCTTCTTCATCAATGATGGAAATTCCTAGCTGCCTAATATATAGTTCTTCAAAAATCTTTAATAGTTGATGGATGAATACTCATATACTTTGTAACGTTGGATGATCTGTATAAGTGAAGCGACAAAGGTGTTATTTGGTTAATGGTAGTAATTATGAATGTAAAAATAAATAAAACAGAGTTTAGTTTGGTGTGGTATTTACCAAGGGAACTTTGATGTCCTACTTTTGTGTATGTAAAGCTAATGGCAATCATTTGAAATGTCGGGACCCTCTAGAGCAAGTCCCAAAATATGTAGACTGAATGGCCTTAAGAACAGACTTACACACAATGGTGCAGTTGTGCAGTGGTTAGCATTGTTGCCTCACAGCAAGAGGTTCTCCAGTTTGATTCTTGGCGGGGATGCCTTCTGTGTGGAGTCTGCGTGTCCTCCCTGAATTTGCATAGGTTTCCTCCAGTTTCCTCCCACATTCTGGAGCATTTCTCCCTGGGCCTCTGCTGAAATGGTCTCTGTCCCAGTTGGACTTTCCCAGTAAACGAATGTAAAATAAAATAATACTGAGTCTATGATGCCAATTCTTGGAATATTACCTTTTCTCTGAGGTATGGCGATCTTGGAATTGGTATATATAAGTTCAGGGGGTGTGGGGGATGCAAGGCAGGATTGCACCCTGAAAAAACAAGTTTAAAGGAGAAGAGTGATTTTTAAAATTTGCTGTTCTCTTGTGTTTTCGATCTTTTTTTGGCTTGTCGGAGTTCGGCATTTCGAGTGCTAATATTTCAATAGGGAGCCAAAGCTAATTTATCATCAGCAGTTGTAACTTAATGTGACTTGATTCATCTGCGAGGACATCCTGTACTCCAGTGAATACACAGCTTACCCCAAAGGCTTACTGGTATGTAAATCATTTACAAGGGAAACATTACATTTAAGGCAATATAATGATACTGGCACCTTAACATAGCCTCTCTTTAAAACACTTCATTTTGGTGATTTTCTAAACTTGGTCTCAGCAAGTTGCATCTCAACAAGATGAGCTCACAGTAGGTGAAAGTGACTCCCATTACACATGCATTTTGGACAGTAATGAAATGAACCAGAATAAAATTAGCTGATATGCTGTACAAACTGACCTGCTGATGCAGTTTTTTGTTTTTTCTTGTGTCTCTGTTTAGAGTAATTTCATAGTACATAGGGCTGCCTCTCAGAAAAATACAAAATTGCCTGCATTTTCCCATATGTCATTGATAAACAACAGGCTACCAGAACCACATAATAGGTATATGAATATGCACTAAGATACCATGTAAGCACACCAGTATACATACTTGGGAACTATGCAATAGATGTGTTACCATATCTATGCTGCAACGCAAAGCCGGGTAGCTGACTGCTGGCAGGTCATCACAATTAGTGTCCATCAGGTACACTGTAATAGTCTCTGTTTACAAAATCTAACACTATATTAAGTACGCATGAGAGCATATCCAGTGGTATATCAATGTATTATAGAGAAGCACTTACTAGCTACTTGTTCAACTTACACTGCAAAGTTGATAGGGGTGCAGTGCCCTAGGTGACTTATTGTACTGTAAGATTTGAAGCCCATGGACAAATTGTTGGGAGGGCAGTATGACCCCAAACGTTATGTCGGACATAACATACAGCTCTGAGCAGCTTTTTTACTTAAGCACATTGCAAGGATGACTGCATACCATGATTAGGTATGTGCATTATACGATAGTGGGTAATACAGTGTTCCATGATAGAAAGGCATAAGTAGCATAAGTATGTTGTTCATACTGATGATATGGCAGTGTAGTCTCAACATTTTCCACATTTTGTTGCAAGACTTTTCTTTGAAACTTCACCTGGACCAACAAGGCAGTTGAAACTTCTTCTTGACAATAATAAAAATGTTTGTCTACAGAGAGCAATTCACCCTGCAACTCATATGGATTCATCTCTGCCCCTTACCTGCCTATATACTAACTTCTTCATGGTCAGACAAACACAGATGAAAGACAAATTGAAACACGAAATGAATCACTGCTGGATTGATTTCCTGTGGGTAACAGTGATTAGAGAGCTTGACACTAGGGAGTTGAACTCAATGACTCTGAGCCTTATCTACTCTACATTCAAAGATGGGTAGAGTAACAGTAGACAGGTATGCATGCATAGGTGATGAGGCATGCAGCACTCAGAATCAGTAGGATGATGCTTGCCATTCCTGCATTCTAGGCTAGCACCTCCAGTATGTAATCTTTTGTGCCTCCTGAGCAAGGAGGCAGAATGCAGCATAGGTACACTCAGCTGTACTTATGATGTTTCAGCTGGATGGATGCACACATCTGACTGTGCTCTTACCAGAACTGTTCATTTCTATGACTGTTTTCTATTATATCTAAGTGTGTATATGTGTGTGTGTAGGGGACTTCAGTATACATATATGATAAAAGGATGCCAAGGCTCTGACAATGATATAACTCCTCTCCATGCGGGGAGCTCAAGCACACTACTCAAGTGATACAGACATTTCCATTAGGTCCTTCTGTCCCTCTTTTATGTTGAGACTATAATCAGTATGTATTTCTATATGCCTTACAGACAAAGCCAGAAAAATCACATTTACAAAGTTCACATTTTGCTTAACAGGTGTGGTGTAGGCTGCACATATCAAACAACAATCATTAACAGATAAGAGAAGAAACTATTTGTTAAGTACCTACTAACACAAAGTTTGCATATGTTACACTGGCAGAATATTAAGGAAAAGCACAGCTTCTCACTGTGAACACATTATTTGGTACAGGCTCTCTCTTGTATCTGTATGTTGCCGTACAGTGCACCATCATCAGAAATATCACACTCATTGAGCAATGCACTCTGTAACACGATTGAGCAGGAACTAGTCGCTGGGTAATTCTTTTTCTGACCTGTATATTTTTTTCAGTCTTAGGCCCTTTATTGCTGTATGTCCTGACTAGTACACAGCACACAAGTCTCTATGAATCATAATTCCAGTTTCTATGTTTTTAAAAACAGATATTCTATGCATATATTATAAATTGTTTGTGTAGTTACCCTGATGTTTTATATCTGGATTATGGTGGGTGGGAGTCGTTTAGGTAAGTTTGCGTTTCTGGCTAATAAATTAACAAAACTGGCTCACACGTGTACTCTGGTTACATTTGATATAATGTTTTCAGCTGTACAGTAAACAAGAGGAACTATTATGATACTGATTTCCACTTGTGGAAGCATACTTACAAAACATATAAGTGTCTTCAATGAAGACTAAGACCTACCAGTATTAAAAAAAAAGAATAAGGTGTTATATGCCACATCTCCCGCTAACAGAGCTCCCCATCCCTCACTTGCTTGGCTTGTGCTCTTCTAGGTTTCTCAGTACTTGTTCAACTTGAAGCTGCAGCCCTGTTGTTCTTGTTAAAGACTCTTGGGGGCTTGGAGGTAGCCAGATTCAAGGGAATTCTGCACAATCCCAAAACATGTGGAGGGGATCTGCTAGTGACTGTTGTCAGGAGAAACAGTTAAGGATTTGCTGGAGGAAATAAATTATGCCAAGTGTATGGAGCCACAAGAACCCTAGAAGTCATTGCATTTTAGATACTTTTTCTGAATTTCAGTGTACTATTCATCTTTTTGATCAATATGTATGATGTATTAAGCAGTGATTCCAAAAATGCAGCAAACAGGACTTTACATTCCTGTTTCAAAGGCCATAGTGTGATAATGTCATTAACCTCACATAGTCAGTAAGGAAATCCTAGGCAGTGCTGAATTACTTCGGTCAAATGCAATCTGTGCACATAGTAGGAAGACCATAAGAGGTTATTTATATGAAGTTACTCTTTCTACTGTCCCTCATCTTCACAGCTTCAGGAAGTATTAACTTTTTCAGTACTGACCATTTTCATAAGCACTATCCCAAAATACTGATTTCTTTTGTCTGCTTTTGACTACTGTATATAAATGTTTATGTCCTCAAAAAGGTTTGAATTCTCATGCATTTTTTCTGGACATATTGTTGGTATAATCATCTAATAATCAGTCTCAGATAGTGATCCCACCCTCCAGGCAATAGAGCATCTGCATCTTGAATTTTAATGAAAAGATTATTTTAATGCCATTTTTGTTATAAAGTAAAAACAACATAGTGTGTGTGTGTGTGTGTGTGTGTGTGTGTGTGTGTGTGTGTGTGTGTGTGTGTGTGTGTATATATATATATATATATATATATATATATATATAGATAGATAGATATAATATATATATATATATCTGCTTTTGTGCCTAAAGTCAACCAAACACCGTATATCTATGTTTTTAATAGTTTTTGCTTTAGTCTGGAAAAAATTGATAGTTACAATTTTATTGTAAATTGATTGTTTTGTTAATGTTGCAGTTTGTCAGTTTCTCATGACCTGAGTTTTACCCTACACACTAATGCCAATGCACCTGTATTACTTCATTCTGACACATTTTTTCGATACAAGACAAGTGGGTACAGTTCTTTATCTAGTATGTTATTTGAGTAAATAGTTTGAATGTCAAGAAAATGACAGCATTTGAGATGTGTCGATGTCATCACAATAATGTATTTTAACTTGATTTACTTAAATGCAGTCTAGACCTGCCAAGCCAGAGCGATGATTATTTAACTGTGATTAAATGACAGCAAGGGATTAGTCACTTTCATCCACGGACTGCTGCCATACCTAACAATTATTAACACTTTATTGACTGCACAGAGCTCAGAGGTCTTCTTCTTCTTCTTTTTCTTTTGGCTGTTCCCATTAGGGGTCACCACAGCGGATCATCTGTTTCCATTTCTTCCTGTCCTCTGCATCTTGCTCTGTCACACCAACCACCTGCATGTCCTCTCTCACCACATCCATAAACCTTATCTTAGGCCTTCCTCTTTTCCTTTTACCTTAGCTTCATCCTTAACATAATTTTCCCAATATACCCAGCATCCCTCCTCAGCACGTCCAAACCAATGCAATCTCACCTCTCTGGCTTTGTCTCCAAACCATCCAACCTGGGCTGACACTCTAATATACTTATGCCTAATCCTGTCTACCCTCGTCACACCCAGTGCAAATCTTAACATCTTTAACTCTGCCACATCCAGCTCTGACTCTTGTCTTTTTGTCAATGCCACTGTCTCCAACCCATATAACATAGCTGGTCTCACTACCCTCTTGTAGACCTTCCCTTTCACCTTTACTGGTACTCGTCTGTCACAAATCACTCCTGACACTCTTCTCCACCCAATCCACCCTGCCTGTACTCTCTTCTTCAACTCTCTTCCACACTTGCCATTACTCTGAACGGTTGATCCCAAGTATTTAAACTCATCCACCTTCGCCAACTCTACAGAGGTCTGATTATGACAAAATGTAATATTACTGGTTACAATAAAATATTTTACTACAATAATATATTTTAACTTAATTCACTCAAATACAGACTAGCCCTGCTAAACCAGATCAATGATTATTTAACTATGATCAAATGACAGTGAAGGGAAGTTCCTTTCATCCACAGACTGCCTTCATACCTTCCAGTTATAGAAACTTTATTGACTATATACACCTGAGATGTCTGATTGTGAAAAAAAAACAATAATACTACTGGCCACAGTAAAGTATTTCAACTTGTCTCACAGAAACATACAGTTAATCAATATCAGTGAATCTTGATCTGTGATCAAACAACAGTAGGGATCAGTCAAGTTCATCCACAGACTGCCCTATGCCTTACAGCTACCTGTTGATAATGTACACCCCAGATGTCTGATTGTGCTAAAATAAAAAAAATTATCATAGTAACACGTTCATCTTCCTTTGTACACGTGCACACTTCAGATGTTTAATTATGATAACAATACATAACTAATGTATTACAATTTGTTTTACTTAACCCCATCACTCACTAACCATGCCAAACCAGATAAAAGTACTGAATGTCATGATTTTAGCAGAAATAATGTAGTTCAACTTGTTTGTGTTTTCTGTAATGTTATCTGCATGAAGAGAAAGAAGAAGAAACAACAATTAAGTCAGCATCACATTTATCAAAGGACATGGCAAGGCTACAGGAAGATTAAAGTAAATATAGTTTACAGGGATGTTAAGACTAGTTCTAAAAAGACTTAAGACTTTATGCAACTCTGAGGTTCAAATTTCAAACTATATCAATAGTGAGTTCTAGTGTTAATGACAGTATAGATCATTCTACATAACAGATACGTATTATCAAGGAATAGTAATATTAACAATTTAAATCATAAAAGTGAAACTTAAGACATTTAGTCACCATGGCAACTTTGAGATGGCTACTCATACTTGCACATAACTAACTATAAACTGTGTTTTAGTGTGCAAAATCCTTACACAGCAATCAGGAAGCCAATTACATATAGATTGCTTAGTTATAAGAAGGATGCTTTCTTCACTGATGAAACACATTAGACTGTATTAACTTTATTGGTTAGCATACCTTTCAAGCCCCAAGTATTAAATATCATAACAGTGGCTAAAAAAATCAATGCAGAGGGTAAGAAAGGGCATTGATTTGTTATTTTTCACAATATATGTTTTTTATATACTACACCCTATATAGTTAGTGGCACTGAATATTTGTACAAGCTTAGTTTGTGCTTTTAATAAAATCCATACTCAACAACTCTGACTTTATGAGGAACATCATAATCTAGGAAGTGCAAGGCTAAATTTGAGGGTGAAAATCATAGAGCTTTGCCTAAATTAAAGCAGACGAGAGGTATGCTGGTTAGAGCTAAAGCTGCTTCTGTGATACCATACATCTTAAAAACTGATTAGCTACAGCTGCTATGGACCTAACCAAGCTTATAGCTTAAAAGTATGCAGCTGGTGTATCACTGGGATACACTGGGGATGGATTCCAATCCAGAGTCATATTGTGCCATGCACTATTAATTAAGTTACAAGTGCAACTCAGAAATAAAATGGAATTTTTTTTAAGTTTTCAGGAGAAACTGTGAGAATGTATTGCTCACACAGATGAAGTTATTAGTACTCCTATAGGCAAATTGTGCTTCTCTTTTCTGCAGGTTCATTGAAGGGTTATTATTGTTGTGTTTATACAATAGGGTTATTTTAAATGAGCAATTTCTTTTCCTCAGATGTTGTTTTTTTTTTCTAGTCCTGCACATAAAATATTTTGAATTACAAACAAGGTAAGTTTTCTTGTATTAACTGTAAAAATGTTATTTTTCATAATATTGCCACAAGGCATACCTTTCCACTGAACATGAATTCAGAAATTTGCTTTGTCACTAAATTGTGTCAAATATTATCCAGCTCAGTGGCACACAGGGATAAAGCCCTAACCAGGACAAAATGGGACTTTGCACTGGAGGAGCCAGCTGAAGAGGATAGGTGTGGCTGGTCAACGCCAGCTCACTCACAGTTAGAGGGAGACAGGTAACTTGATCAGCTGTCATACTGGTGTGTAGCAAAGGCTGGGTGTCATTGTAAAGTTGCAAAAAGGGTCAGTTCATTATCCAAAAGAAGAATATTTGCACATGTTAGCCAGGATTAGGCACATCAGTGCAAGAGTGCAAGGCTCAATGGGATGGTATTATGGGAAGAAAGTGTGTCAAGGCTGGTAAGAGAACTGGGGCAATAAGGCAAGCAAAAATCCTGATTGTTGGCTGTCTAATAACCCTCTCCTGCTGGCTGAAGCCATTGAGTAGATAGGAGAGATAATGATCTGCAAACTTGGGAAGGAAAATGTTTAAAAATACAGATGTTAAATGTGTAGACATTTTATTTTTGAGAAAGTACAAACTATGGATCCACATATTATGTCAGTTTTTTTAATGAGTAGTGCCAGCATTTAACATCTGTCATTGATTTAGGGCCTTTCATTTGGGACATTGTCTCTCATTCCTTTTTTTACAGTTTATCGAAAAGACAAACAAGACAATTTATTTGTTGAAATGTCACATAACATTACCATATTTAATGTGATTAATTTACATAAGCTAATTGCAATTAACTTATGTAAATGCAACAGATTATCTACAGTGAATCTTTTTACAAAAGAGAAATAATGAAATGTCAATTAGAATTGTGCAACTTTATATATAATAATGTAACTATAATTCAACATCAGCTATATATACTGCTTACATTTTGTACTCAGCGATTCATTCCTTTCTCATATAAATAAAACATTTACTCTTCTAGTGCTGGATATATACATATTATTATATTTTCATACTTAAAATCACCAGTTACATATTTGTCTAACAATGTAGATTTTTTTTAGCCATAATTTAATTTTAATTGTATGAGTTTTAGATCTTATTTGTAATGTATCGATTTCTTCATCATGTTAATAAATTCTAAGATTGTACGTGGAGATGTCTTTATTTTCTTGTAATAATTTTTCTTGCTACAGCTAATTTAACATGACTAGGAATTAGGGCATTATATAAACTAAGTGATTTAGTTAACATAAAATTATTTGTCCAAATAGTTTGACAAGTGTATGCAGACAAGTGAATATACATTTCCTTTCCTAGTATCTGACAAATGTACTACCTATTCTGTATCTTCAACACGTTTTACAGTTTGGATGTCACTCCAGGACCTGGGCATACACTCCCAGGGCACTGCTACAAATGATTTTTACTCCATTTTACAGAGGTCTCCATAATTGTGTTATGTATGCAGCTCTGCACTTACATTAATATCAGTCCCTGACTATAATGTACATGTGATCAGCTCTTGGGCTATGTCTTGCATGTCTTAGGCTAGGCCTTTAGGATTACTGATATTCAGTCACCAAGGTTAGAACATTTTGTTTACTTAACACTCTCCTTGATATGATTTGCTGAATGAAAAGTTGAAATAAAGTAGAGGAGCAAGTAAGCAGTAAATCTTTGGAGTGTAGTGAATCTCAGTCAGCAGACTCACATCTGCAGAGTTTCTTCCATCTTTATCAGTTACTAGACTTGGAGATAAAAAATGTACAAGTTGTCAGATGTATCTGGAATGCCTTTACTTTTCTTTATAAGTTGAACCTTGCTTGCTTCTCACCTCAGTTACCCCAGGTCATGCTTTGCCTCATTGTGGAAATAAGAAAATGAATTTGCCATGTTCTTATAGTACCCCTGACATCGATGTCAGAATCACCCATTATCTTCACTATGGGTAACAGAGCCATAGTTAGCTTATGTAGTTCCCTCCTTAACTTAACTTAAGTTGAGGACTGAAAATTAGTGCATCAACCTGAGTTGAGGACCTTGCTATAATTTCAATACCAAACATGAAGTGCTTCAGCAATGACTGCAGATAGTGTCAGCATTTACAGTGGATATAAAAAGTGTACACACCCCTGTTAAAATGCCAGTTTTTTGTGCTATAAGAAATAAGACCACAATAAATAATTTCAAAACTTTTCCCACCTTTAATGTGACCTATAACCTGTACAATTCAATTGGAAGACAAACAAATCTGTTAGGGGAAAAAATATAAAAAATAAAAACATGTACAATAAGTTGGTTGCATAACTGTGCACACCCTTAAACTAATACTTTGTTGAAGCACCTTTTGATTTAATTACAACATTCAGTCTTCTTGAGTAGGAGTCTATCAGCATGGCACATCCTGACTTGGCAATATTTGCCCACTATTCCTTGCAAAAGCGCTCCAAATCTGCCAGATTGAGAGGGCATCTCTTGTGTGCAGCCCTCTTCGGATCACCCCACAGATTTTCTATTGGATTTAGGTCTGGGCTCTGGCTGGGCCATTCCAAAGCTTTAATTTTCTTCTGGTAAAGCCATTCCTTTGTTGATTTGGATGTATGCTTGGGGTCATTGTCATGCTGAAAGGTGAAATTCCTCTTCATCTTTATCTTTCTAGCAGGCGCCTGAAGGTTTTGGGCCAAAAATGGCTGGTATATGGAACTGTTTATAATTCCCTCCACCTTGACTAAAGCCCCAGTTACAGCTGAAGAAAAGCAATCTCAAAGCATGATACTGCCACCATCATGCTTCACCATGGGAATGGTGTTCTTTTGGTGATGCAAAGTGTTGTTTTTGTGCCAAATTTACCTTTTGGAATTGTGGCCAAAAAGTTCAACCTTGTCTCATCAGAACATAACACATTTTCCCACATGCATTTGGGAGACTTGCTGTATTGTTTTGCAAATTTTATTCGGGCTTGGATGTTTTTCTGTGTAAGAAAAGGCTTCCGTCTTGCAACCCTACCCCATAGTCCAGATATACGGAGAATACGGGAGATTGTTGTCATATGTAGCACACAACCAGCACTTGCCAGAAATTCCTGCAGCTCCTTCAGTGTTGCTGTAGGTTTCTTGGCAGCCCTCCTGACTAGTTTTTGTCTTGTCATTTCATCAATTTTGGAGGGACGACCAGTTCTTTGCAATGTCACTGTTGTCCCATATTTTCTCCACTTTTTTATGACTGTCTTCACTGTGTTCTATGGTATAATCAGTGCTGTGGAAATTTTTTTGTACCCTTCTCCTGAGTGATAACCTTTCAACAATGAGATCCCATTGATGCTTTGTAAGCTGTCTGTGAAACATGGCTTTTGCTGTAACAGGCAACTGAGTAAATGTCATGAAAATCCTACTAGGACAGCTGAACTTTATTTGGGGTTAATCAGAGTGTCTTTAATGGATGGCAGGTGTATGCCCAAGAAGACTGAATACTGTAATTAAATCAAAAGGTGCTTCAGCAAAGTATTAGTTTAAGGGTGTGCACACTTATGCAACCAGCTTATTGTACATTTTTTATTTTTTTATATTTTTTCTCCTAACAGATTTCTTTGTTTTTCAATTGAATTGTACAGGTTATAGGTCACATTAAAGGTGGGAAAAGTTTTGAAATGATTTATCGTGGTCTCGTGTTTTTATATCACAAAAAGCTGGCATTTTAACAGGGGTGTGTACACTTTTTGTATCCACTGTATATCTGAATGCTGGTACTATAATATCACTCCATCAGCACCTACCAATCATGTCCTCTAACACCTGGCGGTGTGGCAGTCGCCATAAGCACACCTCTGAGTAACTCAGTTATGCACTGGTGAAAAAAATGCTAATAGCTACTGCTGTTGCTGTTGTGCTCTTTGGCAGATGTATTTGTCACATTGCAGTTGCCGTTTTTATTTTCAACATTTCTGTAATAGAAAAAAAAAGCTGCGGGTCACAACGTATACTAATAAAGAAAGTGAAAGTGTTTTATCTGAAATTGGCATATATGGGGGATCCATGACATATTCACATACTTGCCCATGGTTCCCCCCAAGTTATCAAGTGACTCATTCATTCCCCTGTATTTGAATACAGTTGCTGTGGTTGAAGGCCTTACCATGCATGTCGTTCCATTTTTAAGGGGAGATTTTCCTTAGGGTGAATTAGGCTTCTGCTGATGTCTTGGAAGGCATCATGGTGGTGACTTGCAAACGCATCACATGAAGGTTTGTGATGCCGTTTCGAATCCCTTTTTCTTTACTTCCATCAAGCACATATCATCTCAGGTGTGCATATAAGTGTGTAAATTTCCATATCTTCTAAGCATAGAAAAGGTGGCCCATACATCCACCATTTACCTATAGGCCCTTGAGGTACAATTTTGTGGTGCTATGGCAACAGTGTGACCCTTTTCCTTAGCACTGCTTTTCATAGAATTTATAGGAGTTTCAGGGCTATTTTAGTCTAATGATCATGTATACCTTGCTAATACCCACCCTCAGGCTTTACCTCCCTTCTCAAGAAGGGACATGCCAGGTAGTCCTGGGGTAAACTTGAGGGCACCCACCCAGTCATCCACAGTGAATTTAAAGGAAGATACAGAATCACATTGTTTAACTGCAGAGGCAGTTTATTCCAGAGAGGGGGAGGTACTGGGCGATGAATCTCTAACTCATCACATTTTGTTCATTTGCTGATGAAGTGTCAGCTCTCTAGAGTGTTTGCTGAGCTGTTTGTCTTACTGAGATATAGGAGGTCAAAGACCACTGTATCTCTAATGTTATGATAAGTGAGATACAGATCACTCCCTCACAAATCTATAAGATACAGAGTACAGAGACAAAGATTTCTGTCTCTCCTGATAACTAAGATTTTTAAGAGCAGAGATCTGTTTTTGTTAGCAATCTCTGGGTTTTTCAACTTTGTTGACATGTCATATGAAATATATGTCATAAGAAGCATTGTGCTACACAATGTTCTGATCAGTGCTGAATATATGGAATCAGTAACCTCTCTGGATCTTGACAAAACACCTTTGGCTACTAGCTATCCTAAGCTGAAGGATTTCCTGATAACCATTGCCATGTGATGATCAAAGAATTGGAAACTGAACTATTACCAAAGTGCCCAGGCCCCTGACTATATTTTTTGTTTTTAAGGGTGTGCTATTGATACTGTGCATTGTGGGTAACTTCTGTTTTCCAAAAGAAGCAATACTTTAAGAATTACACCTAGTTTGTAGCTGTATGTAGATTTGTTTACCCAGAGGTCCTGATTATCATTCTTGAGATTATAAAAATTGGGTACCAAATAGAAAAGAACCCAGTACAGATTCATGGAGGACTGCATAGCTTATCATTACCACTATTTAAAGAGGCACCTGCCATATGAACTATGCGGGTTCTTTCTTTCAGCCTAGAGGCAGTCTAACCACATTAGGATATATGCTTAAGGCTGATATTTTTCTTACATGACTGGCATGAGGAAAGGTATTGAATGCTTTGGCCAGATCAAGATAAGATGTAGGAAAAGGTTGACCCCTCTTGATAGCTTCTGTAACTCTCTCAAAGAAATTAGCATGGTTTAACAGGTATCAAAAACCTTACTAGAACTCGCCACAACCAAATCCACAGTAAAGCACAGCAATAAAGTTCCAGTAAATATGCCACGATCCAAACTGATGTATATTAATTCTTTTATTCGATAAAACAACACAGTAGGTTTAGCGCTTTCATCTACAAAAATGTAGACTTCATCAGAACAATAATCCCACAAATTAATGAAGTTTATATACTTTAAAGCCCGCCATTTTACAATTGAATAATTGTTACTTTAAGTGCATATTAGATGATTAATTATTCAGTTGTAAAATGGCGGGCTTTAAAGTATATAAACTTCATTAATTTGTGGGATTATTGTTCTGATGAAGTCTACATTTTTGTAGATGAAAGCGCTAAACCTACTGTGTTGTTTTATCAAATAAAAGAATTAATATACATCAGTTTGGATCGTGGCATATTTACTGGAACTTTATTGCTGTGCTTTACTGTGGATTTAGTTTAACAGGTATGTTTTCCCTTTGATGAAGCAAAATTTTGGGGATCAAGCTTAATGACATTTTTAATGTCATACTTAATGAGATCTGTTATGATACTCTCCATCACTTTACAGATCAAACTCGTAAGGCTGATTGGAGTATAATTCACATGGTCATTGGTAGGGCCACCCTTATGGAGGGGTGTCACCACAGCTGTGTGCCAGTATTCAGGTGCATTGTTTGTGGTTATGCTTATGTTGAGCAATTCAGGAGATGTTCAGTGAGAGCCTGCTTCACACTAAGTGCCGTGGCATTTTATCAGAACTCAATGAAGGAAGTGTTTTTGGTTTTAAATAACACCTTAAAAACATGTTCTTTAGTAATAATGCTGGGTAAGGGAATCTGAGATGAGTGGTGCTGAAAGAGGTGTTTGTTGTATGGTTGAAATTTGCAGAGAAATTATTTGGTAGTATGTTTACAATGTCATTTGGTTCAGAGTGGGGGCCTCATTAAAGAAAGTTCAGAGAAATGTTGAGTGTTATTTCTTAGTGTTTAACACATCTAAAGAAAGATTTGTAGGTTTTATTTGCTTTAGAAGTTATTGTTTATACGATGCGGTGGGTGTGGGGGACACCCCCTCCCCCCATGAGTGACTTAGATAAATGGTATTTTCGATGTAAATGCCATTCGATTACCGGTCTTTTTAGTTATCTGATTCAGAAATCTCTTGTCATACCCTGTGTTAGAGCTTTTGAGACCCACTCCTATGGCTGAGTAGTTGAACAAACCTAGCATTAATTAATTATCGATTAAAGGAATTTCTTGTGAAAACTTCCAGGAATCTAATGTAATCATCTGGCGGCATGGGGGGGGGGGGGTTTGCAGCATGCTATAAGCTGGCAGATTAACTTGTCCATGAAAGAAACTAAAGTTCTAGGAGCTCAGTTTGTGGGTCTTTGGGTATCAGTCTAAATGAGATGTGTTCCTTGACAAATTTGGGAACACCACTGCACGTCCATCAGTCGTGAAGGCATTTTCTCATTGGCAAGCTCTGTAGTGCTTAGTCTATCAAATGATTCTGAGTACATGTGGGCTCTGCCCCAATCAGTGAGTCAGCCTTATAACTATTTCTCATTTGAGAATGAAGTCTAAAATAATGATTGGAAGGGACAGCTAGCCTGCTGTTTCTGTGAATGGATCTCATTATGAAAAAACATCAAGGAAGGTGAGTGGTTCTGATGCATGTAGGAAGAAGCATTATTAACAAAGAACAGGAATTCACTGTTAACTGCCACTGTAGAAAATTGCTGAGACCTCTAATAAAGTGCTGTGGTACAGCCCCATAGCAGAGAGAGTTAAAGCATTGTTTGTGACCCAGACAAAATGCATTTGATTGGTGGCACAGATACTGGAGGGTTGGGCCAATAGGACTGCACATAATGGCTAATATCATTTTGCTCATCCTGGTGGAGGGAAGCTGTTCTGTCTCTCTGCTTGAGTGACAGTTAGAGGGAGCATTAAGTGTTGCACCTGAAGGGTATGACCCTACTGAGCACACACTGCCAATGCTGAGTCATGTAAGCTGAGGAAGTCATATTTGGTTGCCTACATGCCATCCAGGGCATACAGAAATTGTGCAGGTTAGGACTCCAGGGGTTGGAAAAGAAGTCTGCAGCATCAGGCAGAGTGGTCCACTCAATACCATCCAGCTCTTGCCTCTGTCTGAAGAATGAATGGGCTAATAATGCCCTTCAGTCATTGAATTCATGTATTTTGGGGCTTTTGCCCTGACTGGACAGGGCAAGAAGCCATTGGGCAAGATCCTGTGGATAGTGGGACACAAAAGATAAAGTGCCATGTATAGTGGTGACCACATCTCTTCAAAGACTTAAATGGGATGGAAGAAATTTAAATAACAATTGTGACCCTGTCCCATTATCACAATTGTTCAGTGATAATGGTACAGGGGTCTACACCAGAACCCTTAGAAAGTAAAGCTAAACAATACTACATGTTCTAGTCAGAAAAGGAAGGGAGGGAGAAAGAGAAAAGATTAATCATTTTGATTTATCTCAAGCAAAACAAAAAACAAAAACAAAAAAAAAAAAAAACAAGTCAAGTGAGTGAATGACATCTTCCAAAAAGAGGGATATTGAAGAACAAATCATAATGTAAACACAGAAGGTGGATGGGTCAAAAAATGTGAGAATGCAGTTTTAAATAGAGAATGTGAACGAGGCATGCAACAGTCTGAGGAAATGATAAGGTCAGCTGTGCATAAGACAGAGAATGAAAAGTTGTTGAGGTGGTGATAAAAAAGAAATATTGCTAAGTTTTGATCAAAAACTTATTTAGTGTTCATGACTGAGACGACTGAGGACAAGCAGCCTTTACCTGCTATCCAAGTTTGTTTTTGTAAGTGAGAAGGTTCAAAAACAGGTTATAAAATAATGCAGGCCAGCACTGATTCTGGAAAGCCTGATCATTATGAAACAGATGATTTGCTGTACAAACATTGCATGTTTGCTTATTATTTTCATGTCAAATAAATGAATAACTAAAGCTATGTAGATAGCTAAAGTGATGTGCATATATATATATATATATATATATATATATATATATATATATATACGGGCATGTAATAAGAGTACGTAATGAGTATCACTAAGCAGCATTTTAGCCATTCCCTTTTGTTAACATTTAGGGAAGGATTTTTTCATCTACTGCATTGAAACGTATTTGCCTTCTGTTTGCAGAAACCTGCAGTAACTACACAGTACCTTATTTTCTTCTTGCCCTTCTTTTAGGTCAAAGCAGTCCCCTGAATAAGTATCAGTGTTCAAAGGGGGTGCAGTTAATGTATCGATCCCACGAAGTACATACAGTGAGGACTCAAGCTGCGACAAATCGTGTGGACTGTGCAAGTCTTTGCTCTGCACTGTCAGACTGCAGGTATAGTTTGCAATCTAGATCCTTTCTTTTGTGTTTTTTTTTTCTCATTTGCCCAGGAATATCCTGTGGAACCCATTCTAGATGTTAATGTCCCCCTCTTTCATTGCCTTCTTTTGATTTCAAACTCCACATCATTTCCTTCTCTGACATTTTTTTTCCTGAGGACTATTTCCTAGCTAGCAGCTGACCTTACCACCACCAGCTGTTTTTTTTTGCTTGTTTGTTGTCTTCCAGCCTCCTTCAAAGTTCTTCTTTGGACCTCTGCTCTGTGAAAATTTGATATATCACGCTGTTGTCTCTTCTCCTTGCTCACCCCCCCCCCCCCCAATTGGACCCATTCCCTTTTTTGCTGTTTGCACATGTACTATTCATAAGGTCACCATTCAGTACTCTCTGTGAAATTCTGCTACTTAACCTAATTTCACCTCCACTACTGCATGCTGGGTCTCCCTTCTGTTTCTCAAAGTATTATCAAATGTACTATTTGAACTGTTAATAGTGCTGTACCATGGATACGTTATCCTTTGGTGAGCTCATGACCGATATACTTGTATTTCTTATTGTTGCACACACACAATGCAGTGTTACTGTTATAATTCATTTTAATTAATTGGGTCATTGTCCTTCTACAAGGGCATATCAGGTATTATAAGGATACTTTGTGTGTGTGCATGTGTGTGTGTGTGTGTGTGTGTGTGTGTGTGTGTGTGTGTGTGTGTGTGTGCATATGTGTGTCTATGTATTACTGGCTCTTAATTGTTGCATTCCTACACATTTGGTCCAGATAAAGGGATTCTACATTAAGAGGGATTAGGCCTGCATTCCAGTGGCAGTGGGAGGTAACTTGATCTGTTTCCATGCGCGCAATCACTTTGGTTAGCCTTTAGTTTGATTTGATCATTGGCCAGAGGGCCATTTTGTTTATTTTAACAGTTTTCTGGGCTGGTATAAAGTCAGCATGCTTGCACCTCTCTGAGTTCATTGTCACAGAGCTCCCATCTGCTAATCATCCACGCAACACTCTGAGAGGGTCCTGAATTAATCCTCACCATCCTTGGCAGATAAAGAGATTTATTTTACTGTTTTGTACTTTGTTAAAATGTAGAGTGCTACTGATTTATTTGCTGACTTTTATACTTTAAATTATTTTTAAAGGTATCCGGTGAGAGGATAGCATAATGGTTAAGGTGTTCACCATGCAGACACAAGGTGCAGAGTTTGATCCTCACAGAGGGTAATTGGCTAGGCTTAAAATGGCCCACGAGGGCAGTTAGCCTAGTACTAACCTATGAATCTATCTAGTATTGTACTGATTGCTGAGATCTGTACTTTTGAGAAACTTTCCAGGCAGTGTTCCTGTGTAATTTTATTATTTTATTTATCTGAAATTTGCTTGCCAGGATGGTCCAATTGGGCCGAAGGAGCCCGTTTTCAATGGAGTCCTGGGGAGAAAAGCTCCATAGATACAGTTTATTAAACAACAGGTTATTACAGTACAAGATGAGTACATGAAGCAAAAGAATATGTTAGTACAATTTGAAAAAAAAAAACAGAGTTATATCACAATTATAAAGTTTACAAATCTATAGTCACTATCATTGCTAACATAGATATTAAGTCTAAACAGTAATAAGTAGATATTTACAAGTCTAAGCAGTAATAAGTAGGTATTTACAAGTCAATTAGACTAGGGAGTTATTTACAATATGTATGTTGCCCCAGAGGAAATGTAATCAGTGGGTGAAATATTTTTGAATTTAGTTATGATAAGAGTAGAGAGGGAGAAGGGGTAGGGAGTAAGGTAGCTGCAGGGGATGTTATGCAGGATGGGAACGTGAGCATTCCCAGAGAGATATTAGGTGTGAGTGGAGCAGAGTTTTAAAGGTAGATGGGCTGCTGGTGAGGCAAATTTGAGGTGGGAGGGAGTTACACAGGCATGCCAAGGAAAAAGAAAGAAAAAGTTTGCCTGCAGGACGAGCAGACTTGTGAAGTTCAATCAGATTCTGAGCATTGGTTCTTAGGAGTCTGTTAGGTTGGTGCATTTTAAATGTTGAGGCAAGGGAGGGCAGAGAGAGGGACTGAAAATGAGTTTCTGAGCAAGGATTAATTGAGTGTAGATAAGGTAGTTGGGCATCTCTAGCCAGTTTAGATTATGGAGGGCAATACAGTGGTGAGTGGAGGATTTGTGTCCAGTGGAGAATTTGGCAATTTTTTGTAGCAAGAAGAGAGTTTTGTTTTAATAGAAGATTGTAGGTTGGTTAGAAGTGGGGCACCATAAAGGGGAGAAGGGACGAGATATGTGGTAGTGAGAAGGAATCGTGTAGATTGAGTAAGGTAACGAATGTGGCGGTAGAAAGTACCAAGTTTCTGGTGTGTTTTTTTTTTTTATATTTATATATATATGGGTATCAAATCTGAGCTGGTTGTCGATGAGTACCCCTAAGAGTTTTGTATTGGATACTATCTCAAGAGAAGTGGTATTCTTACTGGTTATGGAGAATGAATTAATGTTGATAGTTGTAATTTTGGAAGGGGTGAATATCATGAGGTTGGTTTTTGATGCATTAAGTGCCAGGTGGTTATCTAGCATCCATTGTTTAGTGGATAAGAAGGCATCTTGGGTTAGTTTTATAAGGGTGGGAGTGGAGTTAGCAGAACAGATAATTGTTGAATCATCTGCATATTGGATGATTTGTGCATTAGGGATGGCAAGGTGGAAGTCATTTATGAAAATATTGAACAATAGGGGACCTAAAATGGAACCCTGGGGTACACCAGTGGGATTGTTGAGGAATGGGGAAATGGCTTTCCTCCATTTTACTGCTTGTTGCCTATTGGAAAGATAGCTGGTAAGCCAGTTGATAGAAGGGGGCGATCGATTTAGGTTAGAGAGTTTGGATAGGAGAAGGGTGTGAGAGATGGTATCAAAAGCTTTGGCAAGGTCTAGAAGGAGGGTGGATACAATATAGCCGGAGTCACGGGCTTTATTCAAGGAAGGAGAGTAGTGCGGTAGTAATACTGTGACCAGGCCAGAATCCATGTTGTGTGGGAGTTAGTAGGTGATTGTCAATGAGGTAGGGTAATAGTTGTAGGTGGATACACTTTTCAAGTAGTTTAGAGATGGGAGATAAGATGGTGATATGCCTAAAATTGGAGATGTTATTATTGTTTCCTCCTTTCTGGAGGGGAATAATGTAGGCTTTTTTCCAGAGTTGGGGTACGTAGCCTTCTTGGATTGACCGGTTTATAAGAATACAGATGGGGAAGGCAATGGCATCTGCAGCTGTCTTTAGGAAGTATGAAGGGATATTGTCGGGGGTATTGGAGCATGGTTTTAATTTCTGAATATTTTTTTTTTTATAGTTGATACTGGGATGGGTTTTATAGAGAAGTGAGGATAGTGAATGGAGGAAGTATCTAAGGAGGAGGGGATAGTGGAAGGTGTGGTTGAGTGAGAAGGGTTATTTGAGAAGGATGATGTCAATTTGGTTATGGAGTCAATGAAGAAGTTGGTAAATTGGGAGGCTAAGTTGATATCAGAAGCACTGTGGTCAGGGAAAGGGTTCTCTTTTTTGCCTGAGTTTAAGAGAGTGGAGATACTATCCCAGAACTTTCTAGGGTTTGTCTTGTGGTTATTTTGGAGTGTGGTATAGTAGGATTTCCGATCTGAAGTGATGAGCTTCTTAACTCTTTTGCAGAGCATTTTGTATTAATTTAGGGTGACTAGAGGTTTATTTTTATGGCGGTGTTTCAAGGCTTTATCTCGGAGGTGCATAACCGCTAATGTGTCTTTAGATAGCCAGGGGGCAGTTTTGCTTTTAATTCTTTTAGATTTCAAGGGGGCAAAGGTGTCTAGGAGGTTTAGAAATGTTGTATTAAAGTAGGTGATGGCCTCATCTAGGGGGAGAATTTTTAGAGGATTCCAGTTGAATTGTTTCAGTAGGTCAGAGAAGGTGTTGGGGTTGAAATGTTTTAATGAGCGTATAAAGATGGTGGTATGAGGCAGTTGTAGGGAGGGAGAGCGATGATGAGCGAAAATGGTAAAGTGATCACTGAGGGAGTCAGGGAGGGTACCCCTACTGGAGATAAGATGTGGGTGGGATACCAGAATCCAGTCAAGAATGTTTCCAGAGGAGTAGTCTTTTGATGGTCTGGTTGTGGTGTTGATAAGCTGGTGAAAGTTTTAGAGGTTTATGTTTAAGGAGTTGGTGGGGGGTTGAATAGAGGACCAATTAATATTTACGTCACCTAAGATTTTAGTCTCATTGGTTATGTTGGTGGAGAACCAAGACAGAATATCCTTAAGGATAGGGGTATTGTCTCCAGGAGGGATATAGAGGGAGGCTATGCATATGGATTTATGCTTGTACAATTTGAGTGTGGCCAGAATTTGCTACTTTGTGTTTGTTGCTGGTACTTCATTGTTGCTTTCCTGCACTTTGGCCCTGCTACACTGTTTTGACATTAAGACGGATTAGGACTGCATTTCAGTGGCAGTGGAAGGCAGCCTTATCTGCCTCCAAGCTGGGAGTCACTTTGGTCAGTCTTTAGTGCAATTTGGTCATTGGCCAGAGGGCCAATTTTGTTTATTTTAGCAGGTTTTTTTTTTGTTGCTCTGTAGTTATTATTTTTGAGCAACGCTGCTGATTTTGTAGTGGTTATTTACACTGCCCTATTTTGTTGCAAATATTTTGAAATAAAATTTTCCCTATCTATGACTACCTCCAGAATCTCCCTAGTACCCAGTTTCCCATTCAGTCATCCAAGTTACACTTAAAAAGAATTAATGAGGGGCTCTGTTTAACTTTTATTGGAAGTTTATTGCAGGAGGAGAGGCAGCGTCTGGGAGACATATCTGTCTCTCCAGCAAGTCCTGTTGATGTCACATGTTAGGTTAAGGCCCCTAGAGTGAATGAATTATGTACCATTTAACTTACGAATGTGCAACATTTCCATTAAGGCAGGATCAGAGGTTGCTTTATATGCAAGGCACAGATCACCTCTGAGTAGTCTGTACAATACAGAGTATAGTGACAATGATTTCAGTCTGTCCATGTAAGACGTGTTGAAGACCCTGAATTTTCTTTGTGAGGAAATTTTGATTTGAGGTCTCTGCAGTTGCTGCTGGTTCCTGTTCAGGTACATATGAAAAGGAGCATTGTACTCTATTATTGGCCTGTTGAGGGAAGAGTACAGGGGGATTATAACCTCTTTTATTCTGGCAGCTATGGCCTTGCTTATGAGGTAAGCAATGTAGAAGGCCTTCCTCACCACCGTGGCAACATGGTGATCAAAAGTAAGATTGCTGTCAACCTGTGTGCCCAAATCTCTCACCACTGATTTGGAACTTAGGGTGTTGTTATTACTATGGTAATCTGCAGGGACATTGCCTTTGCCAAAAGGGATAATAATGCATTTTTTGTATAGAGTTTAAGACCATGAATTTGACAAAATTGGGTCTCATGCTGTAGTAATACTTAATTGATTTGCATTTTTCCAAATGGTGGAGCATAATCAATGCATTCCATGTACTACAATGTGGTAAATGCCAAAAAATACCAAAAAGAAACAATGCAATATTTCAAGGACAACAAAATGATGTGTAACAAAACTGCAAAATTATGTACAGACATGAAGAGATTCACATGTGCTTAAACAATGTTTTCTTACATGCCACAGTGTTGTGATTGATTTAAAGGGACACACATCAGGGAAAAAACACAAAACTTGGCAGAGCTGTCCTTTAACAAATGTGGTCATTAAGACACAGAAATAAAATCATCCATGTGTTACTTATGGTTAGTCAGCCTGCAGCCCTGTAGTACATACACATTTTATCTGAGTAAAAGTACACATTTATTTAGAAGCATAAGCAAATCTAATCTTATATAACTGAAAGTTACATCAGCTGAACCCAGAGTAACACGAACATTACTGGTGTACTACACCTAATCTTATATATATATATATGAATTAAAACACATAAAACTGATACTTTGTGACAGTGCTATGTGTGCATGGTAGTCATTTAGCTTGTTTATTATCCACGTTATTCATTTTTTTAGTCCTAACCATAAAATTATTCTCATGACACCAGCCTGCACTATAAACAAAGTTTATTTACAGGGATTAATGATTTAATTAATTAATTAATTAATTAATTAATTAATTAATTAATTTAAAAATTGTTAACTGGGGTAGATCTCAAATGACTGAGAGAAGGATCTAGCCAGAATCCTATGTATTTAAATGAGTTAGTGTTTTTGAGAATGGCATTGTTGTGGCCAGCGATTTATAGCATGGCGGTAGTTCTGCATAATTTCTGTTTTGTCCCAAACAGCATGCTTTTTTATTTTGGATGAACTGAGTATAAGTTTATTATTGATCCACTGAATCAGGTGAATGAAGGCAGATTGAAGTTGTTTTGATAAGGCTATAATGGAGTTACTTGCATGGTATAGTACCCTGTCATTAGCATAGAGTAGGAGTGGGAATTGATGCAGGTCCAGGGGGTAGTTTGTTGATATATATGGAGAAAAGGAATGGAGCAAAAATGGACCCTTTTGGAACATTTTGATTAATAGTAGCTAGTGGGGACAGAGTGAGAAGAATTTTAACATGGAAGTATCATTAGATGGACAGTTTTAGAACCAAGGTAGGGATCTGGGCTAACGCCTATAACAAGCAGGTGGCATAGAAGTAAATTGTGATCTATTAGATCAAATGCCTTTGTCAGGTCGATAATGGTGGCACTTGTGAGTTGCCCTTTGTCCATCCCTAGTAGGATGTCATGTTTTGTATCTACCTGTGTGTCTTTTTACCTGTTTCCAGAACTGTTTGGGTGCAATGATTTGAGAGTTTTGTGTTAATTTCATTAGCTGGGTTTTATGACTCTTAAGGGCTTGCTTTGAACAGTTTTTCCATTGGACAAATGTTTTACTTTTGTCTGTATTTTGTCTGTCTTTCCAAAAATACCATGCTTCAAACCTGAGGTTTAGTAAAGCTTTCAGTTCATTGGTTAACTTGTCAATCTTTTTTGTTTTGTACAGTCTAGTATTTAGTGGGGAAACAAGTGTCATGTACCTTTCATATGGTGTTGGTGAATAATTATGCAATGAGGTTGGCTATTGTTGCATTTAGAGTGTTGGTCCAGTCTTGAGTGTTGATGTTGATGTATTTAAATTTTTGACCCTGACTCTGATTTGGCTTTGAATTATACAGGTTATAGGTCACATTAAAGGTGGGAAAAATTTTGAAATTTATTGCGGTCTCATTTTTTATATCACAAAAACCTGGCATTTTAACAGGGGTGTGTAAACTTTTTATATCCACTGCGCGCGCGTGTGTGTATGTGTGTGTGTGTGTGTGTGTGTGTGTGTGTGTGTGTGTGTGTGTGTGTGTGTATATATATATATATATATATATATATATATATATATATATATAAAATAGTTTGTAGTTAGGATTGGGTTGTGTGTCTGTTTGTGGGGAGGAAGGTGTGTATATGTGTATGTGTGTGGTGTGTGTGTTGTATAGAAGTCGCGATTTTGAATTTTGTGCTTCTGAGTGTTCGGTGTTTTAGGTTTTCCACTTTATGGGCTCGAGATTCAGAAATTCGATATTTCAGGATTTCGAGCAAATAAAGTGAATCCATATATATATATATGTGTGTGTGTGTGTCTGTATGTGTGTGTGTGTGTGTGTGTATATATATATATATATATATATATATATATATATATATATATATATATATATATATATATATATAAGATATGTATTAGTGAGTGTAGATGTGATAGGTATAATTGGGTGTTGTTCTGTGGTATGAATGAGTGGAGAGGGTGTGGATTGGTGAGTGTGTGTTTGTCAAAGAGGTGGTTGATGGGAATGGAGGGTTGTGTGAGATGATTTGTGTCCTGTGAGGCAAAGGGAAGGTGGCAAACTTTGAAGACAGAGTTTTAGGGTGTTGTGGAGTAGTAGAAGCATGAATGGAAGGTGGTAGTTATGATAATGCTTTGGTGGAATCATGTTTGGTGGGGACATGCGTGAGTGAATTTATGAGGGGTAGGGACAATTAATTATTTTGTTAAGCTATAGCAGTAATGACTTGTTGCTGCAGATAAAAGAAATTTATTTGTATAGCAGTTGGTAAGAGATTGCATGTAAGAGTGAATTAGGGCTTCAGGTCTGCTACTGAAATGTTAAATGTGAATTGTCTGGTACCTTAATTGGAGATGGCTGGTTTAGAATTTGTGTGTGTGTACCATTGTAAACAGGGAAGTGTTTATGACATATTTGGATGGCGCAGTGATGCAGCGGTAGCATTGTCGCCTCACAGCAAGAGGTTCTCCAGTTCGATTCTCGGCTGGGGTGCATTCTGCGTGGAGTCTGCATGTCCTCCCTGCATTCATGTGGGTTTCCTCCGGGTGCTCCGGTTTCCTCCCACATTAGAAAGACATGCTTCTACAGCATTTCTCCCTGGGTCTCCGCTGAAAATTGGCTTTGTTCCAAGTCGGACTTTCCCAGTTAACAAATGTTAAATAAATAAATATTTGTACAGTTGTGTGTATGCTTTAAAAGATGCAGGAAGGAGGTTGAGAAGTTGGTGGAGAACAGTTACTATAAAGGTAATGATAGGGGAGTGGTTGGGGAATTAGGGGTGGAAGGGGAGTGAAGCAGGCTGCAGCTCCTAGACCAGCAGGAGGAAATCAGTGCAGGTGTGGGCAGTGTAAAGAAGACAGAAGTTGTTCTTTATCACACAGGTATCTGCATTAGAAATTATGTCTCGCCTTTAAAATTATAGGAGGAGTGCACAGATAGAGGACAATCACAAGAATATCTTACGCTGTAGACTTGTTTAAAAATGGTGCTGCTATACAGAGCTATCACAGGGGTACAAGAAACACTGCAGGGGTGAGAAGGAGAGGGTGTAACAACTGAACCAACTGGGACTGAGTAATGCTGCACCCCACCCAGACACGGAACATCTTTTGTTTCAGAGACAATCAGTGCTTACTTCCACAGAAATAGCTGTGTGTTTCCCAAACTGTTAGAATAGGGGAGATCTGAGATGTGAGAAAAGTAGTGAAATATTTGTCTGAGAGAATAGGTGGACAGTGGACGAACAACTATTTATATGTACAATAATGAAAAGGAGACAAGAAAGATCCTGTGAGGGCTAATTACTGGGCTTAAGAAGTAAAGTTGGGAGATCTGAAATTGTGCTTTGTCTTGTATGGCAAGATATGTTAGGGGTGGAGAAAAAGGGTTTGTTAGAGTACAGTGCCTAGCTACGAATACAGTGAACTATTGCCTTTACTGGAGTACCTAACACTAAATTTAGTGAAGTCCTGTACCTGAATATGCTCCCTTCTAAATGCTACTTTTATAGTTCTATAACAGTTCACATGCCCAGCAGCTAATCTTGAATCAGGATGTTATTTGCCATGTCCTTCTTCTTGGTGAGTAGCTGGTATAGAGAAATGTGCCTCACTTTTAGCTTAGTAAGCTGCGTATGGAAGATGTCTGTCACAAGGCACTGCATAAAGGATGCATGAAATAACAGAATATATGGTCTTACTTTAAAAAGTGCCCTACTTCAGTAACTGCTCACACAAGTTACAAGTCCACCTTCACTGGCTCTGCTTTACAGTTCCTGGCTTTTATTTAGTACTTATAGATTCAACATTTATCATAAAAATCCAACCGTGCTAGCAACAGATGTCATTGTCATTATCTCATTCCCATAAACAGGATAAATTCCATTCTTTAACTCAAAGAGAGAACTTCCATCTCCTAACTTAATACTGGAGGGACAGCTTTCAGCAGGTCTATGTTAGAATATCCATAAATTGACACCCTAAAATATCGAAATGGCACAATATCAAAGGGCTGTAACAGCAAGTATCCAAAGATTGCAAAGTGCAAGTGGGTGATTGTACAAAATCACAGAACAATTAAGTTTGGGGTTTTGCCCATTCCCATATGCAGTGCAGTCTTGATGTTGGTATATATAATTAGCAGAGTGCAAGTGCACTTGCACCCCTGCAAAAATGTGTATATGCGATCTTTTGAATGTCAGTGTTACGATACTTTAATATTGTGCAGTTTCAATGTTTTAGGGTTGATATTATGGACATTCCATGTTCTAACATAGACCTGCTTCCAATCTAGTTTCTCCCTTATGACTTGACTTCCTTGGGGGACTCCTTGTCACATTCCTTTCTTAACCCAAGACTAAAACCTAAAACTACTTGCATCTCTGTTCATTATGCATCCCACCAAAATTCAACTGTTGCCCACTGGGACTTGTCTACCTGCTCTGTTGTAGCCTTACAGGCATATGCTTAGCAGCCACCACTAAGCTGTATGCCCCCCTCTAGTTTGGAGCCATCAGTTCAAGTCCCCATGTATAAACAGCCAATATGCATTAAGGTGGCTGCAGTCCAGATGATGGTCAATCTTAAAACTGTATGGCTGGAGTGTCAATGTTCAATGAGAGAGTTCTACTTTGTTGTATTTTTGTCTATAAATCTATTGAAGGGTGGCATTGTCTGTAATGGGTGTGAGTCTAACCTTAAAAATTAATATCTAAGGGTAGTAAGAGCCCACTTAATTGCAAGACATTTCTGTTCAAATGCCAAATATAATTTTTCTACATGGTTAAACTTTTGGCTAATGTAACAGATGGGGTGTTTTGAATTCCTGTACTATCTGGGACAGCACTGTATCAGTACCCACTCTGGAGGTGTCAGTATGCATCAGGAATCTTTTAAAGAACCAATGGCTATCAAAATAGGCTCAAAACACGGAAGACCTTTAGTTTTCTAAAGGCTTGTTTGGTTTCATTTGTCCACTAAAAAAAAAATTTCTAAGCTTGTTTTCTGCCTTTCCTGTAACTAGTCTAGTCCAGATACAGATTTGCTGTCTCCATAACTGTTTGTAAACTTCTGAGGCCCCCCAAGCCTTTCTGTGTTGGAGGAAAGCCTACTAGCTTATCAGTGGGAGCAGTAAGCACTAGGTAGCCTATCTACCACAAACAGAGTGGTTTCCAGCCCAGAAATTGTAGCTATTGGCCGTTTGGGCAGTTTTTCCATCTCTTTCAACTCTTCTGGTTTAAAAGCCTGTGTTTGAGTTTGTTTCCCGCTTTTCCTGTAACTAGTCTAGTCCAGATACAGATTTGCTGTATCCAAGACTGTTTGTAAGCTTATGAGCCCTCCCCCCAAGCGTTTCTGTGTTGGAGGGAAGTATTCTAGCTTATCAGGGGGAGTGGTAAGCACTAGGTAGCCTATCTATCACAAGAGTGGTTTCTGGCCCAGAAATTGTAGTTTATTGGCCATTTGGGCAGTTTTTTCATCTATTTCAACTTTCTGATTTAAAAGCCCGCATTTGCACTTATTTCCCGCTTTTCCTGTAACTAGTCTAGTCCAGATACAGATATGCTGTATCCAGGACTATTTGTAAGCTTCTGAACCCCCCAAGCCTTTCTGTGTTGGAGGGAAGCCTTCTAGCTTATCAGTGGGAGTGGTAAGCACTAAGTAGCCTATCTGCCACAAGAGGAGTGATTTCTGGCCCAGAAATTGTAGTTATTGGCTGTTTGGGCAGTTTTTCAATATTTTTCAACTTTTCTGGTTTAATAGCCCGTGTTTGAGCTTGTTTCCTGCTTCTCCTGTAACTAGTCTAGTCCAGATACAGATTTGCTGTATCCAAGACTGTTTGTAAGCTTCTGAGCCCCCCCCCACAAGCCTTTCTGTGTTGGAGGAGAGCCTTCTAGCTTATCAGTGGGAATGGTAAGCACTAAGAAGCCTATCTACCAGAAGAGGAGTAGTTTCTGGCCCAGAAATTGTAATTTATTGGCCATTTGGGCAGTTTTTCCATCTCTTTCAACCTTCTGATTTAAAAGCTTGCATTTGTTCTTGTTTACCACTTTTCCTGTAACTAGTCTAGTCCAGATACAGACTTGCTATATCCAGGACTGTTTGTAAGCTTCTGAGCAGTGCCAAAGTCTGCTCTTCAATTTTCCCTTAGATGTGCTAGTTCTCTCCTGTACTTTTACTAGTTTATTAGTCTAGCACTTTACCAGACTTCTTGTAGCAATTATTGTAGCACGCAAAAGTGCTACCAGCACTAAACGTTCCACAAGGAAATGGCTCCCATACTTATTATTAATGCCCACCCCTCCAGGCATGTCTAAAGGTAATTTCCCTGTGCTTTCTGCTATTAACCTGATGAACTTGGGCATCCTGAGGCAATGTAACAACTGCCTCATGTACACCAACAACCCTCTCCTCTTATGTCCCAATACTCAGACTTGCGAGAGATGCACTTATATATCCAAATTGGAAGCCATGCTGTCTCCAGCCAAGACCGGAATAGCTGGTTAAGAGGCAAAGATCAACACTTTCACCACATCACATGGAACACATAGCCCTCCAGAACACACACCAGCACTGCCTTCACATAAAAACACAAACCACACACCCACCTTTGTGGAGGCTCTTAATAAAAATCTACCCAAACAACAAAGACCTCCAAGGCAGAAACGCACTTGACCACCACACCATAACACCATTCATGAGACACATAACTCTCCTAAACAGTGTGCCACTCAACCAAAGCCCCTAAGGCAAAAACAGCATGCCCAACACACTAGTCATAGGTGACTTGATAGTGAGGCACACTGATGTCCCACTCACTAGGCTGAATAAGGAGAAAGTAACAGTCAGCTGCCTGTCAGGTGCCAGGATTCGCCACATAACACATGCACTCAGGTCCCTCAACAACAGGTACAAATATGACTCTGTTATTGTACATGTGGGTGTGAATGACCAGAGATGTACCTCCCTGGACTACATGAAAAGAGACATGGAGGAGCTCTCGGATTATGTAGCCCAGGTGGGTATGACACTCACCCTGAACAGCATCCTACCATCACCCAGAATGATACCCCAGTACAAGCAGAAAATGATTGATTTCAACAATTGGCTAAGTTTCTAGTGTCATTCTAAGGGGATCCAGTATCTGAGTGCCTGGGATGACATGATTGACAGACCTCGATACTTTGCCAGAGATGGGCTGCATCTGTCACCCCTGGGCTTCAGGATACTGGCCAAGGTTCTTGCCACCCCTATAGTGCCTTTTTTGTTCCAAAGACCAAATTACCACCGTAACAGCAACAAACAAAAGCAATCTGAGGGTCATGCTGCTCAACGCTAGAAGTCTAAATCTCAAAATGCACTCACTCTAAGCACTCCTTAAAATGGAGAACATTGACATTTGTGCTGAAACAGAGACCTGGTTCAAGGCAGGAGAAAGCACCCCTGCACTACCAGGCTATAACTCATTCCACACCTTTCGCCCCAGAACTTGGACCGAAGCTCCAAAGGCAGTGGTGTTTCCATATTCATAAATGATGAGCACACCTCCAGACTGGTAGCCCAACATAACGCATCAGAGATACTTCAGGTGCAGCTAACACTGGGTAAGACAGCGATTCAGGTTGTATCCTGCTATAGGTCCCCAACCATGTCCCAGGATTCACACTCCACATTTCTAAGCACCCTGGAGAATATTAGGGTCCAACCTAACACTCTCATACTGGGCGACTTCAACTACCCCTCCATTAACTGGGAAAACTACTCATGTACCAATACACTTGCCCAACATTAGCTGAAATTCATTCATTCCAATGCCCTGGACCAGCTCGTTTTTACCCCCACCAGAGGTAGCAACATCCTTGACCTGCTCATTTCTAACATGGGCGACCGTTGCTCTACACCAGTAGTCAACTCCTTCCTGGTTAGATCTGACCACAAACTAATCACCTTGGAAATCCACATCCCACCGTCCAACCCCCACCCCCCCACAAAGGTAACCACAATGAAAAACTTCTCCAAAGCTAACTTTGGGGTTCTAAAAACAGAGGTGGCTAACTTTACAGCACCCATGCAAATGGAGAATAGTTGCATGACTGATGAATTATACAGCAATGCACTCTACGAACACGTACACAAATGCATGGATCTCGCCATACCCAATAAAACCAAGACACACTCCTCCAAAAAAAAGCCAATCTGGTGGTCCCCTGCAATAAACAAACTCTACAACAGAAGGAGGAAACTGATGTAGAATAAGGTGAAGTCCCAAGACTGGAAAAACTCCCTTATCAGCTTCAACAAAAAGTTGAGATCGCTCATCAAATCCTCTAAAGCTAGCTATGAAAACAGAATTGCAGCAGATATTAAAAACAACCACAAGGCTTTCTGTAGTTATATAAAGAATCTCCACAGCAATACCCAGATTTGCTCTGAGCTACTGCACAATGGTACCTCCTATACTGAGCCAACAGATATTGCCAATATACTGGCTGACAGATTCATTGCCAATTTTACCCCTCTCCCCACCCCCCAAAGGACCAATCACAATACCAGTAGATTGGCAGTTACCCAGTATTACTGCTGCACAGGTTAAAACAGCACTGTCCAAGGCCAAGAATACAGCTTCTATGGGACCTGACAATATCCCTGGCTGTGTTCTACATGAACTACAGAGTGAACTGGAGCCTCACCTGTGTGCCCTTTTCAATCACAGGCTGACCTCAGGCTTTGTCCCTACCAAATGACGCACTGCTACAGTCATCCCTCTCCACAAAGGAGGAGTGGCTACAGACCCTGGGAACTATCGCCCCATTAGCCTGACGAGTCTGATATGCAAAGCTATGGAATGCATCATCATGGACCTAATAAAAAAAGATATAGGGAATCTCCAAACTCTGGATCCCACACAGTTTGGTTTTGTGAAGGGTAGGTCATGCCTACTCAACTTGGTCAACTTCTTTGAGTCAGTCACCAGAGCTGTGGATGAAGGCAAGGTGGTTCATACAGCCAACCTTGATCTGGCCAAGGCCTTTGATACCATTACCCACTCAGGAAATCATAGAAAAACTCACTAAGCTAGGCATCGACCCCTATATCACTAGGTGGGTTGCAAACTGGCTCACAGATAAAACCCACAGTGTGAAAGTAGCTGACTCCAAGTCAGACTGCCGACTTGTCACGAGCGGAGTCTCACAGGGTTTGGTCCTGGGTCCTCTCCTGTTTGGTATCTACTTCTCTGAAGTCCGGCCCAACATGAAGGGACTCTGGTTGACAAAGTTCGCAGATGATTGCAAGTTGGGAGCTATTATTAACTCTCCAAGTGATGTTGACATCCTACAGAATGGCCTCACTGAGACCAACGACTGATGTCAGAACCATGGCCTTAAGCTCAATGCCAAAAAATGTGCCATCATCCCCTTTGGGAAAAACCCGGTTCCCATGAATTACCACATCAATGGTAGTCCACCGAACACAGAAGGCGTTATAAGAGATCTGGGAACACAGGTTGACAGCAACCTCTCTTTTGTTCACCACATTGGCACTGTGGTCAGAAAGTCCTTCTGTGTGGCACATCTCATTACTAAGGGTTTTGCATCCAGGAAGAAAGAGGTCATTGTCTCCCTCTACTCGTCCCTCATTAGGCCAGTCATCGAGTACAATGCCCCATTTGGCATGTACCTCACTAGACACCTGCAACAACTGGAGAGGCTGCAAAAGTACCTCACAAAGTGGATCCTAGGCCTTAAACACTTGTCCTGTATGAAGAGACTCAGAAAACCCCAACTATTCTCTGTATCATATTGCCTACATAGAGGCGATCTCTGCTTGACTTACAAAGCCATGTCTGACCCAGCTCTGTTAGAAATGCTACATCTAAAGAAATCCCAATCCCTCCGCACCACATGCTCCAGAGACCGCAACCTTATTACCACAATCAACAGAACATACTGGAGGGACAGGTTCATAACCTGGAGACTGCCCATGCTATGGAATAGATTTCCTATACATGTCAAGCAGAGCACCTCACTGATCCTCTTCAAGAGAAATCTTTATGAGTGGAGGGGAAATAGAAAATTCACCCCAGAGATAATTCCAGTGGCTCTACTTGACAGAGGCACTGGGAACTAAGGTCTGGTGGCACGATGCCAGAGTAATCCTATTGCTAGGCTTGTAAATGCCCCAGCGCCATTAGCCTAGTACACACCTATGAACCTATAAACTAAATTTTCAGTGGAGCCCTATCTCTGTTAGATCAGTCAGGATGAAAGTGTCATGAAATACTTGTGAGAATAGCTTGATGAATCTAAAATGCCTGAAACTGCCTTTTGTAGTTGGCATAAGCTATTTATTGACTGGGATATTCTTCACAAGTACCTAATAACTAACAGTTGGCAGCAGTCTGGCCTGTTTGGTCTCCTGCCAAGTTATCATCCATCAAAAACATGTTTTTTCCTTTTATGTGTTCAACTGGACTTTCATCTGGGCAATAAACATTAACTTTAATTGACTAAGGGTAGGACAAACATATAATTGAGAAGTCACTGATTATCATGTTGTTACTGTAAATATAAATGGACAAATCATGCACATTTGATGGTGTATACTGTTGCTGAAGCTTGATTTCCACTTTTAGGTATGTGAGTTTTTAGCGACCACGTATATGCTGTGTGGTTTTTGGAAGTGGTTAATGAGCTGCTTTCTTTAGTGCTACTTGAAAATTTGTTCCAAAGTCTGGACAGTAGTTGTGTAATGTATCTAGCCTTTTTTATTATTAATGTTGGATATTTAGGAAGAGATGACCTGTCATAATGTTTACACAGCATACTGTGTGCTTCAGTTCCACACTTTCATACATAATATGGTCATGCAATGCCTTGAATGCATAACAGAGAGATCTCTGCTAAGAAACTTTATGCCACTGAAAAAAATAGAATTCCACTAGACTATCTGCCATGTGTTATATTTTATAACACAAGGATTTTCTTTGTTAGAAATTTTTGATTTTTTTCTAATTGAGTTAGGTATTTAGTTTTGAAGGTACAGAAGATAACATTACATTTCATGATAAGATGTTAATGAGCAGTATAGAGGGGCTATAACATTTGTTTTTACAAGACATGTCTTTTAGTATCACATGGGTGACCTCAAAGTTGGGTGATCTCATAAGCCTTTTGTATCACAATGATCACATTTTATCAACACTGAGTTTTAACAAAAACTGATCTGGTATTCTGTCCTTCATAGTTTTAAATCCAACATGTAGCTAATATTAGTATACTTTCTCTAAATTTGACTATACTGTATTTGTTGATGTTCAGAGATTAGGCACTGTTGTTACTTCAGTTATGTTTTGTTAGTTACCCCTTTTTGCAGCAGTTTGACGTTTACAGAAAATGCGTGACTGTATTACAAAGTTTGGGGTTTGTGTTCACCTCCATATTCAGCGATTCAAAAAAAAAAAACATTTCGTAACCCGAGTTAAGAAGAATGCAGCTTGAATAGTAGAAGACACTATTGTGAGCTCTGTAAGGCACCACTGGTCACTCTAGTGGGGCCTGACAGAAGATCTTTCACATGGATTTGTTGCTTTCTGTTATCTAAGCATTGTTTGGCCCAAAGAATAACATGTAAATTTATATCTGGCATGCTGAGATAGCAGTTAAATACCTTTATGTGGAACTGTGTTAAAGGCCTTAGCTAAATCAAAATAGGCTATTTATATTGTGGGTTTCCCCATGAAAACTATATTCTCTACAGAAAAGATAATGGGTTTAAAAGTCAAAATTTCCATTTAATAAAGCCATATGGGTGAATGTAAAGGAATAGTAGGTTTGTGTTACCTCTTTGTATTAGTTGTATTATTATTCTTTGCATTACTTTGTATAGCATATTAAATCTATTGTGATCTTTAATTATCAAAACATGATGTGATGTTAAGTGTAGCTTTTGGTTGCATAGTGGCTGTGGGCTACATTTTCCCTTTCACCAAAAAATAAAAAAGATAACCTACATGACCCTGCTGTTTTTGAGTTTTACCTTTCACTAAGACAAAAACCAAAATGAACCAGTTGGGAATGGGGAAAGCATGTAGTAAAGAATCTTTCTTCTTCTTTCGGCTGCTCCCATTAGGGGTTGCCACAGCAGATCAACTGTTTCCATTTCTTCCTGTCCTCTGCATCTTGTTCTGTCACACCAACCACCTGCATGTCCTCTCTCACCACATCCATAAACCTTATCTTAGGCTGTCCTCTTTTCCTGTTACCTGGCAGCTTCATCCTTAGCATCTTTTTCCCAATATGCTCTGCATCCCTCCTCAACACATGTCCAAACCAAAGTAATCTTGCCTCTCTGGCTTTGTCTCCAAACCTTCCAACCCGGGCTGACCCTCTAATATACTTATTCCTAATCCTGTCCATCCTCTTCACACCCAGTGCAAATCTTAACATCTTCATCTCTGCCACGTCAAGCTCTGACTCCTGCCTTTTTGTCAGTGCCACTGTCTCCAACCCATATAACATAGCTGGTCTCACTACACTCTTGTAGACCTTCCCTTTCACTCTTACTGGTACTCATCTGTCACAAATCACTCCTGACACTCTTCTCCACCCACTCAATCCTGCCTGTACTCTTCACCTCTCTTCCACACTCACCATTACTCTGAAATGTTGATCCCAAGTATTTAAACTTATCCACCTTCGCCACCTCTACTCCCTGCATCCTAACCATTCCTCTATCCTCCCTCTCATTCACACACATATATTCTGTCTTAGTCCTTCTGACCTTCATTCCTCTTCTCTCTAGAGCATATCTCCACCTCTCTAGGGTCTCCTCCACCTGTTCCCTACTCTCACTACAGATCACAATGTCATCTGCAAACATCATAGTTCATGGGGACTCCTGTCTGATCTCGTCTGTCAACCTGTCCATCACCATTGCAAATAAGAAAGGGCTTAGAGCTGATCCTTGATGTAATCCCACCTCCAACTTAAATGCATCCGTCACTCCCACCGCAGACTTCACCACTGTCACACTATCACTCTTACATACTTCTCTGACACTTCCGACTTCCTCATACAATACCACAACTCCTCTCTAGGCACCCTGTCATATGCTTTCTCTAAGTCCACAAAACACAATGTAACTCCTTCTGACCTTCTCTGTACTTCTCCATCAACACTCTCAGAGCAAACATCGCATCTGTAGTGCTCTTTCCTGGCATGAAACCATACTGCTGATCACGAATCATCACCTCCCTTCTTAACCTAGCTTCCACTACTCTTTCCCATACCTTCATGCTGTGACTGATCAATTTAATCCCTCGGTAGTTACTACAGCTCTGCGCATCACCCTTATTCTTAAAAATCGGTACCAAAACACTTTTTCTCGATTCCTCAGACATCCTCTCACTTTCCAAGATTTCATTAAACAATCTAATTAAAAACTCCACTGCCATTTCACCTAAACACCTCCATGCTTCCACAGGTATGTCATCTGGACCAACAGCCTTTCCGCTCTTCATAGCTATCCTTACTTCCTCCTTGCTAATCCACTGCACTTCATGATTCACTATCCGCACATCATCCAACCTTCTCTCCCTCTCATTCTCTTCATTCATCAGCCCCTCAAAGTACTCTTTCCATCTGCTCAACACACTCTCCTCGCTTGTGAGTATGTTTCCCTCATTATCCTTTATCACCCTTACCTGCTGCACATCTTTACTAGCTCGTTTCCTCTGTCTCGCCAATCGGTACAGGTCCTTTTCTCCCTTCTTAGTGTCCAACCTTTTTACAACTCTTCATACGCCTTATCCTTAGCCACCTCTCTCTTTGCCATGCGCCTCATCTCCTTATACTCTTGTCTACTTTCTTCATCTCCCTGACAATCCCACTTCTTCTTCGCCAACCTCTTTCTCTGTATACACTCCTGTACTTCTTCATTCTACCACCAGGTCTCCTTGTCCTCCTTTCTCTTTCCAGATGTCACACCAATCACCTTTCTAGCCATCTCTCTTACTAGCTCTGTTGTAGTTACCCAGCTATTTGGTAATTCTTCACTGCCACCCAGTGCCTGTCTTAACTCTTCCCTGAACATCACCTCAGAATTACCCTTTTTCAGTTTCCACCATTTGATCCTTGGTGCTGCCCTCACACTCATCCTCCTCTTCTTGATCACCAATGTCATCCTACAAACCACCATCCTATGCTGCCTAACTACACTTTCCCCTGCCACCACTTTACAGTCTCCAGTCTCCTTCAGACCGGCCCTTCTACATAAGATATAATCCACCTATGTGCATCTTCCTCAACTCTTGTATGTCACCCTATGCTCCTCCCTCTTGTTAAAATACGTATTCATCACAGCCATGCCCATCCTTTTCAACTTCCACTACCATCTGACCTTCTGTATTCCTTTGCTTAACACCATACCTACGCATCACTTCCTCATCCCCTCTCTTCCCTTCACCAACATGTCCATTGAAATCTGCTCCAATCACCAGTCTCTCACCCATGGGTACAGTCATCACCACTTCAACCAAATCACTCCAAAATTTTTCTTTCTCATCCATCGCACACCCAACTTGTGGAGCATATGCACTGACAACATTCATCATTACACCATCAATTTCCAGCTTCATAAACATCACTCTATCCGACACTCTTTTCACCTCCAAAACACTCTTAGCATACTGTTCCTTCAGGATAATGCCTACGCCATTTCTCCTTCCATCCACACCATGATAAATTAATTTGAACCCACCTGTGATACACCTAGCCTTGCTCCCCTTCCATCTGGTCTCTTGCACACACAATATACCAGCCTTCCTTTGGTCCATCAAATCAGCTAGCTCTCTCCCTATACCAGTCATACTGCCAACATTCAATATTCTGACCCTCACTATCACAGTCCTAGCCTTTACCTGCCTTTGAGCATCCCTTCGCCGTCTTCTCTTCCTTCGGCCAACAGTAGCCCAACTTCCGCCAGCACCCTGTTGGCCAACAGTACTGGTGGTGGTCGTTGTTAACCCGGGCCTCGACCGATCTGGTATGTATATGTATGTTGTCTGCATAAAGCTTTAAAACAAGATTCTTCAGGGTGGCAGTGAACCAAACCATTTACAGCAGTGCACAGATTGGAGGAGAAACTCACCTGGTAATACAAGCATAAACATTATGTTAAGTGCAATTAGCTGTGCATGTGCATGTGTGTGTGTATGTGTGTGTTTGTGCGTGCATGCGGAGGGGAAGGGGTAATATGGTTTTGGAATATAATGTTAGGCAGCAGACTTGGATTTCATTCATAATATAATATAGCAATTTAAAAAATATAAAACATGATCTGTTATCTATTGAAATGGTAATATTACATCAGTGTGTTACTGCTGCAAATTGTAAGAAAGCTGTTGTGTGACTATCCTGTGCATTTATTCGCTTTATCAGAATCAGTTTACAGTGTGTGTGTGTGTGTGTGTGTGTGTGTACGTGTGTCGATACATATAGCCTAATGCTGACACATTTTTCTGAAATAATTAAACCCATAGCAATAAAAGGCAAACCAGCATTCTTTAAAAATGAAATATAAGATTTAAAAACATTACACATCAAAATAATATATATTTACAGAGAATAATTCTACAGTTCTCATTTTCTAAGTGCAATAATGTCCTCTAGAGATGCACTACAGGGAAATGACAGATCTGTCAGGGGTGAGAAGTCTGTGAGGAGATGTTGGACTTCACAAACTCCATGGACAGTCTGTTATTTGCAATTCCCACCCACTTGGATATTTGGGCATTTTTGCTTGCTTAACATATTCTCCGGGGGTTGCATATATTATTAGTCTTGATGTTTGCACTTCTGTCTATTCCTGGAGTACTTTCAGACTTTCGTTTTGAGATATACTATAACATCAGATCATCAGTTGTAAAAAGAATGTTATTGAGAAATGTCTAAATTCTATTACTGGGATCTATGTTGGTTCATCGAAAGATGAAGGCTTGAAAAGTAAGTAATTTGAAAGCAAAGCAAATGACTCAGTTTTTGAAACTTTTTTCCTGTGCAGAACAATCTGTCCCCATTTAAGGGGCTTTGTCTTTTGCAGCTCAGGAGTTAACATCATCAATTCCAAGACTGAGGCTTCACAGGTAAAGTGGTAAACACTAAATACAGTCATCTCCTTAGATGAATGTTACTTTTTGAGCACTTGGCTACTTTACATCTGGTTGGCTACCCTATTATATTATCCAGATACTGCATTTTTTTTCAATTGCTCTGTGATTTAGCTACCTATTGTGTTATAAGTTTTTTATGTTTTGAAAATACTGTCTTTTTTCTCTGTTATTTTTAGAGCCTTCAACTTCAACTGGCAAGCTCAAAGTTGTCAACTGTTGGCATGGACAGAGCATTCAGCAAACACAGATACACAACAAAATGCTTACAATAATCTCTGCCAGAAGAAAGGTAGGTTCAACACTGGTAGAATGTAAAAGGGGAAATGATGGATTGTTATCAGTGATGGTTTGGTATTAGGATGTAGTGATACTATGAAAGGGTCTCAGAAATACTACATAATAAATGTTCAGTCATAAATGCACATAGCAAGCTGTGTGCTAGGACAGCTTAGAACTGCTTGTGGATCATCTCTGACTTGCTGTGAATCTGGGATTTGCAATAAAAACCTGCTTTGATAACTTTGTTACACCTGTGGTGAAAGCTTTGTCACCCAGGTTCTCTTTTATTCAGTGTCTGTGCCTGGATAAGACTGGGAGAGGGGCTCAGATATTTTATCATTCAGTGCTGCAAATGTCCCAGGTGTCTGGTGGATCATTCCACTTCTCCGAGTATTTCAGGGTCTCAGGATCATACTGTGGGTTTCTCCTCATCTACCATCCAAAGAGGAATGCAAAAATGGTACTTCATGAGTTGATTTCCTGGTCACCTCAGTGCTGCCATCTGAATATGGATTAATACTAGAGGACTGTCCATGACTCTTGTAAAGCAATTACTCTGCAGTATAAGGGGGTTTAGTTTGCTCTGGTCACTGCATCTGCTACTCATCATCGTGGACATACTCTGGACTTGGTTTTCCAGTTGAGTATGTCTAACATTGACCTTGACATGGAGCCATTCTTTTGGTCTGACCACTTTCTAGTGGATGTTATGGTTTAACTCCTCTGGGTGGCTCCCCTTGGTTGTGAATTGGCATGATACATGTTCACCACTGAAGTTCTTTGCCATGGTCCGTACCTGTTTTTTGGAAAGACTTATACAGATAACACAAATAACTAACCCACATTTACAGTTCATCAGAGACTTCAAGATATGTTGTTGCTTATTGTAATTACAGTTCATAGTTTGAGTCTGAGTTCCAAAGTCCCAGCATAAAGGAATGAACAAAGACTCAATGCCCAGTGGCAATGCACCCACCTGCTGAAGGATGAGCTTAGCATAAATAAGCACTATGTCCCTTACCAGTTAAAACTCTCCTAAAATAATTTTCTGAGTGGACATTTCTGCTGTGACCAACTAGCTAGCTGCATTCTTTAGGGTGGTTGAGGGTTGTGCAGCTTTTTCTGTTTTTTCTAAAGAAGCACTTGGTGACTGCAATTCTTATTCTGATTATCTTGATAATTACTGTCCCATCTCAAACCCTCCTTTTATTGTTAAGGCACTTGAGAAAGTGGCTTATGCACAACTTGACTCCTCAACTAAGCAATGCAATCTGAATACAGTTGATATGACTCACTTCACTCTGGTTACAGGGCTTGAAATAGTTAATGACTTAATTATTGGAGGACATTAGCAGTGGTGCAGTAGTTAGCATTGTCGCCTCATAGCAAGAGGTTATCTGGTTCGATTTTCAGCTGGGGTGCTTCTTGTGCAGACTCTGCATGTCCTCCCTGCGGTCACATGGGTTTCCTGTAGGTGCTCTGGTTTCCTCCCACATTCCAAAGACATGCAGTAGGTGGAATGGACACTCTAAATTGCCTGTAGATGTGAGTGAGTTGTACGGATGAATTACCATGGCAGGGCTAGCCACCCGGTGGTGTAAACCTTGGTTCAAGATGGTTGTCACTGTTCAAGTGACACCCCGACCCCATGTGCAAAAATGGGTAGAGGAAGGATGGATTAGCGGTAGTGCCCTAATGTGGTCCTTCTTGATCTCATAGCAGCCTTTGAAATGACTGATCACAGTGTCCTTTTGGAATGTCTGAGACACTTCTGTGGTCTCTCAGGAGTAGTTCTGGATTGTTTTGAATCCTTCCTTTGTGACTGCTCATATGGAGTGTTTCAGGTATTAATTTATCTGAACTATATCGCCTGTGGAGTGCTGCATGATTTCATCTGGGGTGCATTGTGCATCTGCTGCCCTGGATAATCTCATTAGGAGGAGAGAGCTACAATATCACTGTTATGTTGACAATTCACAGCTTTACCTCCCCTCCTCATGATTTCATGTTGCTCCTGAATTCCCTAGTAGATTATCTCAACTGCAGTCTATATTTGCATATTTAAACCATTGTAAATAGTTGAAAGATTACTTCAGAAATAGAATATTTAAGATCATCTCTGAACATCAAGATTATTCAGATGCTACCACTAACATAGGTTTACTACAAGGTTCTGCTGTTTATCCACTATTCATTAAAGATCTGATTTAGCAGCTTTGTAAACTGGACTGTCTCATTTACAATAATTATATTATTTTTACCAGAAGAGTACATCCTACTACTGAAATCAATTCGCTACTCTAAACATATTTCTGTAGCCTTTGGTGCTGGACTAAATTAAGCAAACTAAAACCAAACGCATACAAGCAAGCAAGAAAGTCAATAAGTGATATAAGAAGAAGTGAGTAAAAGATGCAGGAAATAAGGTTATGACCTAAATAAAGTGAGGAAAGAAAAACGAGTTTAGTCAAGAGAGACTCTCTCTCTACACACACATATATATATATATATATATATATATATATATATATATATATATATATATGCACACACACACATACATATATATATATATATATATATATATATATATATACACACACACACACACACACACACACACACACACACACACACACACACACATATATATATTATGAGTATATTTAATTTTATTGAATAAGAAACCACTGACATGAGTGAAAACACATTTAATTGAAAATACAAATCACATAAACACATTTCATATAAAATTTCATATGCAGTAAGTAAACCTCCATTTTTTTTTTTTTTTTGCAGGGGAATGACCCTGTACCTCACCACACTTAGTTTTAACTAATGCCCTAACACCACTGTCAAATAACAGTAGGTAAACTCCTTAATGCAGGATACTGAGGCCTTAGGCAGGAATCTTCTAGTGCCTACAGCCGAATGTTGTGTTTGGTCAGTTAGGACACAACTGACTGGCCACTGATCACTTGTCAAGTAGCCATATGAGACCAGGTGCTCATAGTTTAATTTTACAAGATGAGCAGCTCAGGGGAGATATGCAGAAGTATTGTTTTATATGAAAGGGTTCTGGGTTACAGGAATAGCTTTCTGAAGAGGTACATGGACAAAAAGACTGAATACCATCTTTCTGGAGGGAGGAGTTGCTACATTAATAGGTCCTGCTGCTTATCCAGAAAAGAGACAGAGTAAGAACATTAAGCAGCATTATCACTTGACAAATATGTTTCTAGTTTTCTACTATTAAACTAATTATTATGTGTTTAAATTTTTTATACTATCATTACACAATTGGATCCATTTAGCTTTTATGAGACAGCACTCCCAAGTGCAAACTATAAGGATATTTAACAGTTTTAAGGAATAAGAGAATTTCTGCAGAAAATAAATGTTTGATTTAATTAATTTGTGTGCATTACCCTCTTAGTAGAATGAAATGCATTTGTTTTACTTTAACACGTGTATTATTTGAGTCTGATTACTTACTTCAACTCAATAAAATCATATTATTTCTCAGTCATGGAATTTCACTGGTAGTAAAGCTAAGCTCTTTAATTAGTGACTAGTGAAATTAACATATTTAATGAAGACATAAGGTGCATTATTAACTAGGAATAAATGCTTATTAGGCCTAAATTATTTATTAAATATGGACCTCATCTGTCTAAGGAAAGCATATCATGCCTTGTTACTGAAATACTAACTGCATATTGCTTTACTTTAATGAAGAAAAAAAATCTCTACAATAAAGCTTAAGCATTTTGAACTATGTTGTTGCTGAATAATATTGGTATACATTGCTGAAGAAATATGGTGTGATGCTATTCTTGGAGTCCCCAACACATTAAGAGATATGTTATATTTCCCAATAACTGCACATAAAGAAAGGGGGTGATGTAACAGTGTATGTTAGAGAAATACCTATTTTTTTGTACATCTGCTATTAACTAGTCCTCCAATATTTTAGAGTTGCATGTCTCCCAGCATCGGATTTAATTGATAGGTACTGACAAGCTGACAATGGCAGTCACTGAAGCGAAGGCCTGGGTGTGGAAAACTCTTGGTGGGACCATAAAGAATGACATGTAGCAAACTATCCAGTGACTCTGGAGAGGAAGGAGGGATACTGGCCAGGTTGTTTAAACTCTGACCCTGACTAGGGACATTGTTATAAGGATGAAGTAACAATTAGATGAACTCCTGAAGCCAGTGTGAATACCCTCCTCTGACAAGACAGAGAGGTAAAAGCAGATGGTTGAACTGCTATTGCAATTAAATGCTTCTGACTGTGGTGTGGTTGCTGAACTGGATACGATCAGACCAGAAAAACTGAATACACTGGATGGTGTTGTGAGTTTCATGGCTAAGACAACTCTTCAATGTTGCTTGAAAGACTGGGAAAGTACCTCTGGGATAGCATACTGGGGGGTGGTCCCCATTTTCAAAAAGAGAGAGAAACGAAGGGGCATCTCAGTTATAGAGAGGTCATTCTCTTCAACTTCCCTGGAAAATCATATGGCAATGTGCTGGAAAGGAGAGTTTATCCAATAATCAAGATTTTGATTCAGAAACAGCAGAGTGGATTCTGTACTGAATATGTAACAGTGGATTCATTTGTGGCATTTGCATAGACAACAGAGGACTCATGGGAGTTTTTCAATGCTGTCAACATTTATTTTCTAGCTTTGGAGAAGGAATATGGCTATGTACATGGAATGTCTTGCAGGAAGTGGTACAACAGTAGAGGGTCCCTGGGCTGCTGTTGTATGCCATTTGTTCCCTGTTTCTGAAAGTTTAAAATATTTGCCTTCTTAGTATTTAAGTTAAAAAAAAAAAAAGAAATTAGTGGTCTTAAAACTTCATTGATGACCTCAGTCACAATAATTTCCAAAAATCATGAAACCGAGGTAGTGCTCCAAAGCAACAAGCCTTTATCTATCCCAGAGAGGCAATCCTCAGTAACAAAAAAATCAGAAATATTTTAAAAGTGTTAAACATATCAGCTTTTATATACTTAAAAGTAGGTGTCGAAAATGTATGTATTGTTTAATTTTAAACCAGTCTATTCAAGGCAAACAGTATAAATATTTTAGAACAAGTACCTACTCCCACACACTATTACCAATTAGATCAAACTAAATCCTAGTTAAGGAAAACACTACCTATTTGCAACCCACATTCTAAAATCAGGTATTAAGAAAAGCATAAAATACACATAAAAAGACTTTTAGCAAAAATCACTTTTGGCTACCTAATGAAATAAAGCCTTCATCAGGTCTGTGACAAGAACTAAAATCAAGAAAAAACACATAGCTATCTAACTATAAACATAATCTAACTAGAACACTATAAATATAAAAATACATCTGTATAATAATATCATCTAGTAAATATCCATCTGAGTGTATTATTGTGCATAAAAAATTAAGTAAGTAACAGCTCAGAAAAAAATGTTACTGCTTTGCCAAAAAAAAAAAAACATCATGACAGTTTTTATGTTTACAACCCCAAGTGCTAATATCTCATCCTTTGAAATACTATAAAACTTACATTTTGTTGTTTTTTGAGAGCATTTCTTAATTCAAGTTTGCATTTTGTCTCGAAGGCTGCAAGTGTGGGATGCGGTGGGGGGACAAAAGCTGCTGGGTCTTTTACTTTTTTCTTTGATGGGTTTATCTTCCTCCATGTTATTTTTCTCATGAAATACAAGTTTCAAATTCAACTTCCTCACATACCTTTTTAAATCAATGATGGTCTATGTCTCTGAATGTAAACAAGAGGCAGATCAAGAACAGAAATTCCAAAATGTAGCAGAGAAGGTTCACAATTATCAGAAGTCCATCCAAAAACAAACTTCCCTGAGGTATGAATCCAAGTCCACTGTTAATCACATTTTCTTCAAGTGCTGTTAGTGGTTTCCTTGAATAATTCCAAATCCTGGCGGCTAATTCTATCTGCAGGCTTGTTGCTCTGATGGGTAGAAGTTATTGTTCCCCAGGTATCTCAGCTCTCTTGCCCCTGTATAATGTTTCATCTTCCATTTGTTCTGGTCCTCCCTCTTTGGGTTCAGATGGTAGCTCGCTTCTTCTCTCTGGAACCTTGGTGAGCTGTAGCTGGTTGTAGTTGTAACTGTTGTGATGATAATTCCTGTTCATGTGAACTGGGTTCTGGTGATATGAGCCTTAGATGGGTAGGATTCCAGTGTTCTCTCATGTCAGTCTGGGGCACTGGATGTCATCGGTTGGTTCTCCATTTGTCTGTCTGGTCCTGTGGGTGTGTTCACGAGATGAAAAACCTGTTCATTCCTACCAACAGCATTACCAGCCTGAATATTCAGATTGTCATTGGCATTATTATTGTCAATGTAATTATTGGCATTACTGGCATCATAATCGTTATTGGTATTATTGGTGATATATATAGGTATCTGTGTTACCCTGTTGCTGGCTCTCCTGTTAAAATGTCTCCTGTAGTTCTGCCATCCATTTTCACCTCCCCTTCTGGATCTATGCTTCGTGAGATGCTATGGATCATCTTTGTTTGATCTCTGTTCATTTTCTGAACCTTTCAATCTTGGATGGACGTCTGATAACTGTGAACCTTCTCTGCCATATTTTGGAATTTCTGTTCGTGATCTGCCTCCTGTTTACATTCATTCTCAAGAGTCTCTATTTTCTTAGTGGTGTCCTGTTTTCCTTTGTTGTGTTTGATGAGCAAGTCTATTAGTTTGAAGCTAGCTTCCGCAAGAATATTAGTCCATTCCTGTGCTAGTTCTTCATGCACATTGTTCCACATTAACGTTTTATTAAGTTTCAGTCTCCTTGGTAATCTTCTTTTATCTCTATTCTGTTCCAAATATATTTACTAACAGAATAGACCCTCTAGCAGTTTAAGTTGCTTTTCTAGCTTTGCAAAATTATCAAAGTGCATATTTACATTATTATCTTGTGGGTTGTCATTTGTAGTAATGCTGTGCACTGACCTTCCTCGTCCCATACTGGTACAGTGATTAGGTCATGAAGCTGTGTATCCTCCATGCTGAGAAAAGTCAATGAAGTGGATTCCTAATGCCAGATCAAATCCTTGGGCACAAAATCAAGGATCGTAAACATAAAAAATGAACAAGCACAGGAATCTGTCTAGTTCCAACCTCACCACCATGAGTGCTGAGGAAAAAAATAAAAAACAAAAAACTATGGTCTTAAAACTTCATTGATGAGCTCAGTCACAATAATTTCCAAAAATCATGAAACCCAGGTAGTGTTCTAAAGCCACAAGCCCTTTATTCATCACAGACAAGCAATCCTCAGTAACAAAAAATCAGAAATATTTTAAAAGTGTTTAACATATCAGCTTTTATATACTTAAAGGCAGGTATGGAAAAATGTATGCATTGTTTCATTTTAAACCAGCCTATTCAAGGCAAACAGTATAAACAGGGTCGTAAAAGTGCATTTTAGAACAAGTCCCCACCCCCACACACTACTACTGATTAGATCAAACTAAATCCAAGTTAAGGAAAACACAACCTATTTGCATCCCACATTCCAAAATCAGGTATTACAAAAAGCATAAAATACACATAAAAAGACTTTTAACTAAAATCGCATTCAGCTACCTTATGCAAGAAAGCCTTCATCAGGTCTGTGACAAGAACTAAAATCAAGAAAAGACACATAGCTATCTAACCATAAACATAATCTACCTAGAACACTATAAATATAAAAGTACATCTGCCTAATAATTTGATTTCAAACTATGGAACTATATCCAGTTCCATTTTTCAGAAGTGTGAGAGCCTTTGGAAGATTTATGACTTTTAGGAGCCTTAACCTGATAAACTTAAGACTAAGCACTTAGTTTCCAAATGCCAAAATGATGTAAGAAAAATGGATTAAGTATATATGGTATACATATCCCAATGCTAAAGTGCTGTCTACATATATAATAACTGTAGTCTGAAAGGGCCAATTGAGCTACAGATGTGACCCAGGTAGAAAAAGCAGACAGCAGTTGTGTGCAGTACATAGTTGTCCAGTCTGAAGATTGTAGGCAGATCTTAATGTGGATGACCTAGTCCGCAGCAATAGCTTTAGAATCTGCCCTATAGAAAACATAGTCCCATCATGTAGAAGGCTGACAGTTGTGTAGGCCTTGGAATTTTTTTTTTGTTGTTTTTAAGGCGTTGGAATATACTTAAAGGCTGGCAATGTACCTTGGGCACTACATCAGCCTTCACATGCAGAGTCTCTTATTCTGTGTCTGTTGGGTATGTGGTCATAATGAATAGGATTGGAGTTCCAGTACGGCTGTTGTCTGGGCTTTTGTCAAACTTGTCTTGGGCCTTGATGAAGCTATGTCCTGTCACCATTTTTAATTTAAGGTTCTGGACTACTATCCATTGCCTTATTTTTTGCAGATATAGGTCAATAGAGCTTAAGTCCAAGAAGAATTTAGAGTGCAATTCAATGCTATATTTTAGAAAAATAGTTTAGGGATAGAACACATTTATTTAAACAAAAATAGTGCAAAAGGTTCTTTCTCATATTCATGATAAGGAGCATCGCTACGGTGCATTAATACCATGAATTAAATTGGCTGCAGATGCATGTAAATATTCTAATAAAATCTGTAGAGCAGTTAGATGTCCCAAGGGGGAGTGAAGTTATCTCCCATGCTGTGGCTATATGAAGGACGTCAGCAGTAAAGGAGAGCATAACCTCTGATACATTTTTGTCTTCTTCTGTGCTGCTGAATTACATAAGTCATCTGGATCATTTCATTAGTCTATAATTCACTTACTTGGCTGATCTGAGAGTGGCTGATATCTATTTATTTGTATTTGTTAACCAGGGTAGAACACTAATTCATGTGGACCTATTTCAGACACAGCCTGGGGGCAACGGCTAATTAAAGGACTTGCTCAGAGTCACACAGTAGGTGAATGAAGAATGAAAAGAATCAAACCATATGCTACAAGATGAAGCTTATAATCAGTTCATACCCTTAATCCCCTTAATCCTATATGATAAATTACTGCTTTGTTGTATTTACTGTATATGGAGGCAGCTAGCTGTTATATAGTTATGTTATGTTATGTAGAACAGCCACGGTGGTGCAGCGGTTAGCATTGTCGCCTTACAGCAAGAGGCTCTCTGGTTCGATCTTCAGCTGGGGTGTCTTCTGTGTGGAGTCTGCATTTCCTCCTGTGGTCATGTGGGTTTCCTCCGGGTGCTCCGGTTTCCTCACACATCCCCAACGACAACCTGCAAGTGGATTAGACATGCTAAAATTGGCCCTAGGCATGAGTGCGTGCATGTGTGTGCCTTCTGTGGAAGGTTGGGCACCGGGCTGGCAACACCGTAAAAACTCCACTGCCAATCATGAGCGGACAAGGTGATCCGCTGTGTCGACCCCTAACTGGGAAAAGTCGAAAGAGAGAGAGAGGAGGCAGCTAGCTGTTCTTACAATTATTGCTTATTCTGGGTATTTACTGATATCTAACATAATTTTAGAAAAAGATTACCAATAAAAGTTGTTGAGGGAGACAAATTCCAATGAAAAGACAACCATTTACAATGCATTTTTGTCTAGGACAGGATTTTGATGCTAAGATTAAGAGTTGTTACCACTGTACGACCTTCAGCAATGACAGTTTATTAAAGTGAGTTATAAAACTTAGAGCCTTTGTGGGGCATTGTCAGCTTCTTGTTTTAGCTCATGGGATGTCTGTCTATGTTAGCAGGTAATCCTCTTCAAAAACCAAGTCCTCTTCATTCCTACCCTAGTAAAGGGAAATAAATACAAGGAATCTCCCAGGCACCATTTAAAAAAAATAAAAAAAAAAATGGAAAAGCCCAGTAAATTGGTTTCAAAGCAAGATACTGGTGCCATTCAGAGAACAACTTAGGCCTTCTTCCCCTGTGAACATGGAGTCTGTGGTTTGTCTCCCCTTGGTCCAGGAGGATTCCTATTTTTTTCACTGCTCTAGCTCAAACTACTATGATTTCTAAGAAAGTGAGATGAGGTTCTGAAGAAGCTCAGGAGTAGAATCTTCTGTTATGTTCACTCTGCAATTCCAGGCTTTTAAATCAAAGTTTCTTATTAAAAAACTAGACTGTGCTCCAGCCACAGACAGTTCCCAGATGATACAACAGGCATTCAAGAAGATGTTACAAACCTTACTGGGGAGACTATTGTAACTCCTGTTCTTCTGATCAAAGTAGAGTTGCCTACCATTTTGTAAGGCTGTTCGATGGACAGACATTGGTCAATATGATGTCTGAAGACCACTCTATTATAGTTCACTGGAAAAGGACACTAGATGATCAGACGTGTAAGACTTCAATGCTCATTAATCAGTATCTTAGACTTGTATTCTGGGTAACAAGATGCCAGATATATAGACACTTAAAAGATTAACAAACATTTTTAATTACAAAAGCTTAACAAAGGAATACTTTGGCATATTCCAACATTTTATTGCTGTATTCTCTATTACTTTGGGCCCCTCTACCTCTGACCTACGAGATGAAAAAAGTGTAAAATATCTTCCCTAGTAGATTCCTCTGTGGCTGACTGCGATGAGGAGGACCTGGTTTAGAAGCCAAATATATAGACATTTAAAAGATTAACAACCATTTTTAATTACAGAAGCTTAACAAAGGAATACTTTGTGATATTCCAACATTTTATTGCTGTATTCTGTATTACTTGGGCCCTTCTACCTCTGACCTATGAGGTGAAAAAAGTGTAAAAGAGCTTCTTCCCTAGTAGATTCCTTTGTCTCTGACTGGCATGAGGAGGACCTGGTTTGGTCTTACCAGATCCATTCCCATCTCTGGGCCTTGACAAAGATGACAAGTGCAACTCTATTCAGACTCTTCACCAAAGGAAGTCACTTTTGGATACACCCTCAGACTTTTGAAAGAACATTTTAAATGGGGGATAGGCAGTTGTCCCCTACCAACAGAAGGTTACAAAGGTACTAAGCAGTGATAAAGGTTTAATAAGCTAATGGACAATGAACAGCTGAGGTCCTCAATCATTCCTCCATTTTAAATAAAGTATTTAAAATGTTTGTAATACCCGCGATGGTGGTGCTGCGGTAGCGTTGTCACCTCGCAGTCAGACGCTGTCCGGTTCGATTCTCAGCTAGAGCGTGTTCTGCATGGAGACATGCGTGAATGGGTGTACCTTCGTTGAAGGTTGTGCATCAGGGCTGGTAACGCAGCACGTAAAAATCAACTACCAATCATTAGCAGACCGGAGTTCCGCTGTGGCAACCCCTAACCGGGAAAAGCCGAAAGACACAACAATTTAAAATGTTTGTAATAATGTATCATGCACCCTGATCACAACCTCTAGTTTCAGAAAAAATACTAGGTTTAGGACACTATTAACATTTGTGTAAAATAACCTTACTGAAAACTTATTTGTGATTTCTATTGAGAAGCTGGGGAGTTAAAAAATACCAGGCCTGAACATACTCTCAAATACTAAGGGCAGAATCCGTGACAGGTTTGGTAAGAAAATACAATCCATACCTTATCCACATTGGGCATTAGTACGCTCAGCTACCAAGTGTCATTGGTGCAACAGGTGTCACCCTCACTTTTGGTGTTGGAAGACCAGAAGGCCATAGATTCTATTCCCCCTCCAGCTGACTGGACTGTTGACACTGCAGTGCAGCATTAGGGGATGTTGCACTCCTAAGTGTGTCATCCTTCAGATGAGATGTTAAACTGAGGTCCCATCACCTTGAGTTGGTGGCAGCTCAGGTGGATGCAAAAGATCCCATTACACCTATCAAAAAGAGTAGGGGAAATGACCTGGGCAAATTTCTTTAGTGTTAGAAATACCCATTTGGGTCTCCCCTGAAAAGAGGTAGCCCAAGCCCAACAGCCTGGTGGTCAACAAGGGATAAATATAATACATAAATAAGTGCATATTTTACAATACTGGGGGAAGGTGGATATCCCCCACTAAATGGATGAGGTGCCAAATGCCACAACTGATGTTTCTTTGAAAGAATGGTATTTCTAAACTATTTCTGACTGCAGAAAAGTTTGATAAGCATATGATAAAGTAATGTTACAGCACTGTAGATACTTGTTCCAGGGCTACTAATACAGAGCTCATTCTTGGAGGCATGCCTGGCTAGTCGTCAGCCAATTCCAGATGACATGACGGGCCTGCTGTTAATGCTCACCCCTGATAAGGAGCCTGTTTGGGGCTGTTTCTCAGGTGATATAAAAAAGTTAGATGATAGGGAAAAACAGAGCAGTCAGTCAAACAACTTGCTCATCTACCTGTTCTTAAGTATTGTAAGAAATTCCATCCATGGCTTTGACCTTTCATAAACAGACTAATCATAAATAGTACAGGCAGTGTAAGCAATTCTAGAAGAAGCAAAGGTCCTTAGGGGAGAAAAGGGTCAGGATAAATAGTACCAGGGGCAGACAGCCAGAAACAGGTCCCTCTTTTTAAAAGTAACCACACTGACTACTGGGAAATGTCCCTTTCTTACCTCCAGCCATACTGGGGGAGTTCTTAAAAAAATGGATTTCACTTGACACTGAACAAATGTATAGGAGAGGTTGTAGCCACTGGTCACATCACAGTTTAATCAAGGACAGACATCTGAAAGCATCCCAGTGCTAGCTACAGAATATACAGTCTATTATAAAGCAACTGCTTGACTTCAAATCAACCAAAAGTAACCCTACATAGGAAGAAGAAAGTGATGTTAATCAAAACTGTCTCTGGTTCCATAAAAAAAAGAACTAGCAGGGACCCTCCATCCTTGATTTGTCAAATCTGAGCAACTATGTGGCAGCAAAAAAGTTTAAGATGCAAAACTCTGCAGATGCTGCTTTTTCTATTGATGAAGGTCACATATTTATCACCTTAGATATTAAATATGAAGGCTGCCAGTTTGCAGACCTCACAGCAGTTCTCTATTTTCAAACTGGTAAACTCTCACTATCAGTCTGCCATTACCCATAGCCTTTCAGCTGTAACTAAACTTTTTACTGAGTGCATGGCTCCTTTGTTTACCCACCTAAGGCTGAAGGAGGTCACATCTACCATTATCAGGATGACTGTTTGATACAAGTTCTTCTGCAGGAAAGCATCTGTAAACACTGAATCTAAATGTACAAAGTTGCCAGAGTTTAGGCATCTCCTTGAATGCATAAAAGTCCTGATAAGCATCAATAGTTGATATGAGCTATCCTAGTAATAACAAGCTGCAGGGTCTGCTTGTTTCATGAGGGAACAGAGATGACAAATTACTTATTTCTGTCTATTCCCAACAAGACCCTCCTGCAGGCAGTGAATTTTCTCAAGTATCTGGGTTACATGTCTTTTCTACCTTTATTGTCCAAAATGCCAGATTAAGCATGAGGAAAGGCCTACTGGTACTTAAGGTCTTCCAGACCAACAGAAGCAACCTGTGAACCACAACCTCCCTCTGATCATGGCATTGATTATGGACTTGGCAAGGCAGCATAATCAAATTTCCAGGAACTACAAGCCCTCCATCTGTCTCACTTGAATGAAAAAAGAACCTAACAGCAGATACATTGGGCTAGACATGGGCAGTACACTTCCAGCAGTCCCGAGGTCAGTGTCAGTTATCCAGGTAACAAAGGATGAAGCATATTAATGCGGATAAGATGATGATGGATAGAAATACACAATTGTGATTTTTCAGTTAATTCTAAAGTCAGAGATATTAAATGCTGTGACAGATGCACAACAATGATGTCATACATCAACAAATACAGGGATGCCCACTAACCGTGGTATTCTGAGACTGGTAATAAACCACAACTTACTCTTCAAAGCAGTTTACTTGCCCAGTAAGCAGATTACCTATGCAGACATTCTTGGTAGGGGAACTCACTGCCTGATATGAATGTCAATTTGAAAGGGCAGGGCAGTCTTTCTGGACATCATAAAGAAGTGGAACCACCCAAGGATAGGCCAATCCCAAAATACCCAAGTTTTATTCCAGAAGACCCTATACAAGATGTCTATAAAACAGCAAATTCTCAATCACGTGGAGCCAGAGACTTCTTTATGCATTCCCTCTGAATCCTTTAATTTCATAGATGCTCCTAAAATCAAGATGAAAGACAGCAAAACTCAAACTGATGGCTCTAACCTGACCAAGACAAGTTTGATTTTTCTGATTGTTGCAAACAGCAGCAAATAAGCCAGTATTTTTTTTCATTTTCACTGCAAGTTTCATACTCAACATGAAGGGGCACTGTTGCATGAGAATCTGAAAATTCCTCAAAGTAACAGCTTGGAAGATAGCCGTCTAATTTCATTCTTTCCAAATAATCCACATCTTCAAGAAGATAGAGCACTGGGAAGTGGTATGTATCAAGAGATGCTCATACTAGTGTGAAAATAATTAAATATTCCCTGTCTCATGGCTTATTCCACAGATCTTAGAATACCTCTCAGAGCTGTTTAAACAAGTCTTGTTTTACTTCTTCATAAAGATGCATCTGCCAGTTTTATGCCAGCATTCAAATGGATCCACCAGTTTTAGCTAATATATTGGTCAGACTTTTAAACTGGACTCTCCATCTCAAGATACCTAGTATCCCTCCTTTCCTTGCCTGAGACCCAAACATTGTAAGAGAAAATATTAACTGTTTCTACACATTAAATATCAACTGTACAACTGAGGTGAAATATTTGCCTTGAAATACTCTTCCTTGCAGATGCTACCTCAGGTCCTTATTTGGAAGATCCTTATACTACTTTCTGCAGGAAGATCCTCAAAAACAAATCTTTGTTCCATGCTTAAAGTGATGGTTTCTGAAGTATCTGTAATAATTCCATCTAGTTGCCAATTTTCAATTTCAAGCCTGAAAATAAGTGGGGAAGAGACTTCCAAGAGGGCTGCACATGGAGTAACAGCTTGATTCTAACTATCCCAGCATGAAATCAGAAAATGTCTGGGTAAATTTCAGTAACTGGCAAGTAAGTACACTGCCTGGATGTCAGGAAAAAAGAAATACAGAGGACCTGAAGGAACGACGAAAAAAACACTGATTGGGAAAAGTACTGCAGCTGTTCAGCAAAAAGCAGTGCAAGCTCCAGACATAACTTCCAGTAACCTAGATGAAATTATAGGGCAACTGCACACAGACATTACTAAAATAAATTAAATACTGATGGAGCATATCAACTCAACCAATAAAAGCCTGGAAAAATGGAAGAGGCTTTAAATAGATATTCAGATAAGATGATAAAACTGCAAAACTCAGGATGAAATGAAGAAAAGGCTGGCTGAATATGAAACTGCACAAGAAGAGATGCTTAGAATTAGAGGACAGAACATGTAGGGAAAATTTGAGATTTTCTGCTGTACCAGAGAAGCTGGAAGGAACAGACTGTATTAATTTTATGAAAGCACAAATAAGCAACTGCACTTGTATTCTACAACAGGAATTATTAATTGAAAGGGCAAATCGTGTGTATGCTCCAAACCTGGCTATGAGAAAACAGCCTAGACCTTTAATAGTAAATATGCAATCTTACCAGCAGAATGAGTTGATTCTGACAAATCTGTGGCAGAAGAACAAAATATTAAAAGTAGGAGACAGCAGAGTGTTTGTTGAGAATGACTACTCATTATACACCAGGCAGAAGAGGAGTAAATTTATTCCATTATTCAGGGAATGTTGAGAAGCAGCCTTGAGATTCAAATTGCTATACCCAGCTATCTTCAAAATATATTTCCCAGGAGGGACAAAATCATTAAGTATATGCCAAGGAAGAAATACAAAGATTTGTACAACAAAACATGAGCTGTGAAACAGAAAGAGATTCTGCTTCTTGTTCTTCAAGTAATAAAGACCACAGAGAGACTGTGATAGTGAATCCTTTTCCAGTGTCTCAATGAAGAATGATTGAAGAAAGGAAAAAACACAAGAGTCAAATAGAAGAATTGATAGTACATTGTAAACGAAATAAAGAAGTGGAACCACCCAAGGATAGGCCAATCCCAAAATACCCAAGTTTTATTCCAGAAGACCCTATACAAGATGTCTATAAAACAGCAAATTCTCAATCACGTGGAGCCAGAGACTTCTTTATGCCTTCCCTCTGAATCCTTTCATTTCATAGATGCTCCTAAAATCAAGATGAAAGACAGCAAAACTCAAACTGATGGCTCAAACCTGACCAAGACAAGTTTGATTTTTCTGATTGTTGCAAACAGAAGCAAATAAGCCAGTATTTTTTTTTCATTTTCACTGCAAGCTTCATACTCAACATGAAGGGGCACTGTTGCATGAGAATCTGAAAATTCCTCAAAGTAACAGCTTGGAAGATAGCCGTCTAATTTCATTCTTTCCAAATAATCCACATCTTCAAGAAGATAGAGCACTGGGAAGTGGTATGTATCAAGAGATGCTCATACTAGTGTGAAAATAATTAAATATTCCCTGTCTCATGGCTTATTCCACAGATCTTAGAATACCTCTCAGAGCTGTTTAAACAAGTCTTGTTTTACTTCTTCATAAAGATGCATCTGCCAGTTTTATGCCAGCATTCAAATGGATCCACCAGTTTTAGCTAATATATTGGTCAGACTTTTTAAACTGGACTCTCCATCTCAAGATACCTAGTATCCCTCCTTTCCTTGCCTGAGACCCAAACATTGTAAGAGAAAATATTAACTGTTTCTACACATTAAATATCAACTGTACAACTGAGGTGAAATATTTGCCTTGAAATACTCTTCCTTGCAGATGCTACCTCAGGTCCTTATTTGGAAGATCCTTATACTACTTTCTGCAGGAAGATCCTCAAAAACAAATCTTTGTTCCATGCTTAAAGTGATGGTTTCTGAAGTATCTGTAATAATTCCATCTAGTTGCCAATTTTCAATTTCAAGCCTGAAAATAAGTGGGGAAGAGACTTCCAAGAGGGCTGCACATGGAGTAACAGCTTGATTCTAACTATCCCAGCATGAAATCAGAAAATGTCTGGGTAAATTTCAGTAACTGGCAAGTAAGTACACTGCCTGGATGTCAGGAAAAAAGAAATACAGAGGACCTGAAGGAACGACGAAAAAAACACTGATTGGGAAAAGTACTGCAGCTGTTCAGCAAAAAGCAGTGCAAGCTCCAGACATGACTTCCAGTAACCTAGATGAAATTATAGGGAAACTGCACACAGACATTACTAAAATAAATTAAATACTGATGGAGCATATCAACTCAACCAATAAAAGCCTGGAAAAAATGGAAGAGGCTTTAAATATATATTCAGATAAGATGATAAAACTGCAAAATTCAGGATGAAATGAAGAAAAGGCTGGCTGAATATGAAACTGCACAAGAAGAGATGTTTTAAAAAGTAATAGAATTAGAAGACAGAACATGTAGGGAAATTTTGAGATTTTCTGCTGTACCAGAGAAGCTGGAAGGAACAGACTGTATTAATTTTATGAAAGCACAAATAAGCAACTGCACTTGTATTCTACAACAGGAATTATTAATTGAAAGGGCAAATTGTGTGTATGCTCCAAACCTGGCTATAAGAAAACAGCCTAGACCTTTAATAGTAAATATGCAATCTTACCAGCAGAATGAGTTGATTCTGACAAATCTGTGGCAGAAGAACAAAATATTAAAAGTAGGAGACAGCAGAGTGTTTGTTGAGAATGACTACTCATTATACACCAGGCAGAAGAGGAGTAAATTTATTCCATTATTCAGGGAATGTTGAGAAGCAGCCTTGAGATTCAAATTGCTATACCCAGCTATCTTCAAAATATATTTCCCAGGAGGGACAAAATCATTAAGTATATGCCAAGGAAGAAATACAAAGATTTGTACAACAAAACATGAGCTGTGAAACAGAAAGAGATTCTGCTTCTTGTTCTTCAAGTAATAAAGACCACAGAGAGACTGTGATAGTGAATCCTTTTCCAGTGTCTCAATGAAGAATGATTGAAGAAAGGAAAAAACACAAGAGTCAAATAGAAGAATTGATAGTACATTGTAAACGAAATAGACACAAGATTTGGGAGATGGAGATGAACAGGAATAGAACAAAAGAATCAGGAAATATTGGACTTTCTTGGAGTTTGTTAAACTTGTAGGGGACTCTAAAGCATATTCCCTACTTCATGTCATTAATGTTTGTAGAATAAAATCAGTAACTTGGAAATTGACAAATGTGGGATTACAAAGCAATACTTATGTTTGTGAAACAGGACAGAACAAGAAAGTTTGGAAATATTGGACTTTTTTGGACATTGTTAAAACTTGTAGGGGACTCTAAAGCATATGCATTACTTCATGTCATTAATGTTCAGAAAAATACTCAGGAGAAGGGAAGAGGAGGGAGAAACAACTGTAAGTAAAACGTTTTTTCTTAATAATACTATCTTAATGGCACATGTTTTTTTTTTACATATTATAAAGTAACATTTTCTCAGTTATTTTGAAGTGTAATGGGAATACTAATATAAATAGTTGTCCTGTTTTTTTCTCTAAAATGTAAAAAATGAAGAATAAAAATCTGGTTAAAACAGCATGACAAAAGAAAAATTAGTGTACTTTTTCTCATTCTTGCATAGGGGAATGAATAGGTTAATGCCATTAGCTTAATCTTGTAACAAGTTTGAAGAGAAAGCAAGTAAACAAAAAAGAGTATTAAATATTATAAGGCTTTTTTCTAGTAAACAAATGTGTGCTTGGCAGTTGTGTGTATGGTTCTCATGTCTCTAGCAGACAATCTGATGAAGAGAAATTAGTTGGAGAAAATGTTTTCTGAAAGCATTCAGGTGTTTTCCTAGCTAAGAGAGCTATAAAGATAAGGCAAAGCCATACAGCACTTAATAAAACACAGGCTGTACCATGCATCTTAGCATGGATAACCTTTCTTTTAGGTTATCTCAAGTATGTGTGTTTGTTGGTTTGGAACATTTGTTTCAATTAGGTGAGTAAAACTTCAATATTTGAAAATGTATGCAGTGTTGTGTGGTATTATTAAGTCAATAGGATTTAGTGGGGGTATTGGGGATGTGTTTGTATTTTTGTTTGAGGGCTTTCAATAAAACAAAAATGTTTTGTAAGATGTGACATAGGCTGGAGTGGAGATGACAAGAAATAACTTTATAAAAAATTAATCTGCCAAACAGTATATGCATGTAACACAAAAGCTTGAACTAAACATTTTTTTAAAAAGTTGTTATACATAAAAGACTGGAATAATAACTTTTCAAGAATATGATGCTTTATGTAATGTCTTTAAACATTTGTGGCCTCACAGATAAATACTATATTAAAAATATAGAGTGAAAATATATATGATACAGGAGACACACTTGGAGAGAACTGAACATGCAAATTTGATAAAGAATGTTTTTCAGGATGGTTATTCAGCGAACTACCTGGGGCAAAGGAAGTGAGGAGTACTTATATTAATTGTAAGAGGAGCTCCAATAGTGATATAAGAGGATAAAAAAGACAATAATGGTAGACTTGTAGTTCAAAGAGGCTACTGGCAAGGAAAGAAGATTACACTGGCATGTATTTAAATTCCAGCAAAAGCTGCTATAATGGAGATTAAGAAAATTCTGGGAGAAATAATCAGCTTTCATCAAGGAATATTACTTGTAGTTGAGGACTGGAATTTGATTTGCAGCAGTGAAGATGTGTCTCGGGGGCCTAGAAGGAAAAATATAACAAAGGAGGATATTTGTGCACATCCTTTCCTCAGGAAACAATTATAATGGGTGACTTTAATGTGGACTGGCTCTCCTGCAACTCTCAAAATCCCTCTGACCATATTAACCTGCACAGTTTCCCACAAGTAGTCCAGACTTGTACTAGAGTAGACAAAACATCAGATAAACATTCAGTCCTAGACTGGTTCCTTAGAAACAGGCCAAATGTATTTGTATACTCTGGCTGTCTCTCAGACAGCCTCAATGACCATATTCCAATTTACATTGTCCAACACCAAATAAATCCACATAAACTTACCACCTACCACCAAATCAAAGATAAAAAAAAATTATCCCCATAAGACTTCATAACTAGTTTAAAAATGCAACTGGGCACCTCTCAAAGATCTCCCTTTAGATACTGCAGTTGAATACTTTAACTCAATTTTCCTCCTAAGCATCTTGCTCCCCCCCCCTGCATTAACAATAATGATAAAATCCAGTTATGTCCCATGGCCAACCAGTGAAAACTAGAGATACGTCCTGGGAGAAACTACAACTTACAAACAAACATATCTAGAACTTCTAAATAAAGGGTTGGGAGGGTGGCCTGATGATTAAGGTGTTTTCCTGACAAACACAAGGTACAGGGTTTGAGTCTCACAAGGGATAATTGGCTAGGCTTAAAATGGCTCACAAGGGCTGTTAGCTTAGTACTAATCTATGAATCTATGAATCTATAAAAAACATATTAGACAGAACAAAATAAATTACTATAGCAATGCCTAATTAAAAAAAAAAAAAAATCGAAGAAACCCACAAAACTTCTGGGCTGGCATCAACAAAAATCCTACAGCAAGGGCAAATTAGTACTCCCTCTCCAACACTCACCAATACTAAAGACAACATAGCCTCACAATTTAACAGATACTTCACTGACTCCATACTAGCCCTCATAAGCAGTAATTGTTCTTCCCCTACCCAGACTCACATATTACCCACACTAGATCCCAATAACTTCTCTTTCCAACCTGTCCCAATAAACACCATAGTTAAATATATCAAAAGACTTAAACCTAGTACACTTGCTGCCAACTATTTACCTGCTAAGTATCACATATCAACCCACTACATAAAGCTGTAAGCTCAACAGAATTATAAAATTACTGGCCAAAAGCTATACTATCACCATTATTAAAAATACTTGAGAGGTACATCAGTTCACAAATCTTGAACTATCTAATAACCACAATCTTCTATCTAACATTCAGCATGGTTTCTGTCCTAATCATGGCACTACCACCATCCTTGTTAACTTTGCTAACATTATTAACCACCATCACAATGGTGTCAATTTAGTTTCCGCCATCTTTCTTGAGCTGTCCAAATTCTGACTCCCATTCTAAACTCTTAACTACACTATTGGTACTTACACTTAGCCATTCTGCACTTACTAGGTTCCAGAAACTAACTGGACACCAGCAAGCTGTAAAATGGCAACAAAATCTCTCTTCATTACTGCCTGTAACCTTGGAAGTTCCACAGGGATCTATTCTGGGCCCTGTCCCTTTTATTACCTTTACTAACAATCTTCATACTGCCACCCCACATGCCTCTGTAGTTCAATATGTGGATGATTCCACCCTGATTTGTGCCACCCCAGCACTACAAAACCTACAAGAAATCACCTAGCAGTCATTTAATGCTGTCGAATCTTGGCAAAACAATGTACAACTTATACTTATTAACCCTACCAAAACAAAACTCATGCTCTTCTATCCAGCTAGAGCTGCAGATGCCCACCCACCATTCAGTATCTCATCATTAAACCATACAATTATTTTTCCAGTTTCCCAAACAAAATTACTTAGAGTGGTCATTGACCATAATATAAAATTAGACATACAGATATCACAGACCATAAAAAAAGTTCACAAAAAATAGTAACCCTGTACAGAAATCAACACTTTCTAAAAAAAAATCTTCAAAGGCCACTACAGCAGGAACCTATCTTATCTCTGTGCTACTATATGCCTCACATATTCTTACAAACATTAAGAAATCTGACCTAGCAAAACTCGAAACTTGCTATAATAAAATTGCAATGTTTGCCACAGTAACAAATTTCAGATCCAATCATTGTTTGGCTTTAAAACAACTATCCTGGTACCTTCACCCATCAAATACTAAATTAGCCAGAAAAAATACCAGTACTTCAAAATCTACTAATATGCTACACCAATAACAGGGTATTGCATTCCGGCAACAAATCATTCCTAAATATATCCAAACCTAACAATGCAGCTGAAGTTTCCCTTTACTCCAACTGCATAGCCAAAACTTGGAATTCCCTGCAACAACTACTAACACTTCCAAGTTTAAATCACACTATCAGAATCATGGACCTGCTCTGAAATAGATGTCCTAAGACAGCTAAAGGAACACAACCTGTTATTTTTGTATTTGAATAGTATACCTCTACTAATCATATGTATACTTAACGTGCTTGTTTTCTACCCACAATCACAGTACTGCTATTCTTTGTATCCTATCTAGACTATATGATTTTATCAGTGAAATGTATAACATGTATTTTCATTTTGTACTTGTATCTGAGATTGCATCAGTATTTGTATCTGTATGTTGTATATGTATCTTATGGTTATTTATAAATGTGGAGCTTTTCACCCCGGGCCTCCACTGAAAAAGGACATTTTGACCAGTTGGACTTTCCTGGTAAACAAATGTAAAATAAATAAAATATTTGGCATGGAAGATGCATATTCAATAATAGCAGTTCAGAGTGAATTTACATATTGTTCCCCAAGATACAAAAACTGGGCTAGGCTAGACAGAATTTACATGCACCCGATAACTATTTTAGATTAAGCACCACTAATAACTAAAATAAAAACACAGGGTAATGAAATAAAAATGAGACACTGATACTTTCCCACCTCTCTGAGAGAGAGGAATTTAAGGAATGGGTAGTGGAATTTATTCAGGAGCTATTAGAGAAGATAGAAATTTCTTCTGAAAATATAGCTAGGGAGTGGGATAAAGCTAAAGGGAGTTTAAAAATAAGGTGGAAATAAAAGAAAGAAAGAGATATGGTTAAAAAGTAGCAAGAATTATTTAGAGGGATTGGCAAATGTTAAAGTACTGCGAAACAGGGGGAATCCCACAGAACAAGAAGAGGAGTAACTGTAGAATGCTAAACAGAAAATAAGGGATTACCTCAATAACATGCATAAGTTTAGAAATATTACTGATATGCAATTGTTTTTTGATAATAACTCTAGAGCTTAAAAACTTTTAACACAACGACTGAAGCAACAGAAAGTAGAAAGGGCTGTCACCAAGCTTAGGCCTTTAACTAGGAAGATAACAAGGGATCCTGTAGAGGTATTAGAAATATTTTGGAAATTCTATGAAAGTCTGTATAAAGCAGAGAACTATGGAAATGAAGAAAAGGTACAAATGTAAATGTTTATGGAAGAATTAAATATGTCAAGGCTAGAGGTAGAGGAGACTCAATCACTAACAGTTAAGATAGGAGGAGATGAGATAAAAATGGTGATGTATAACCAACCTACAGGAAAGTCCCCAGGAATAGATGGTATTCCTTTGGAAGTTTGGCAGCTTGGAGGGAAAAAAACTTGATAAAAATCTGGAAGGTTTTGTTTAACAATATTTTAAGAGGAGGGGGAGAAGTACCAATATCCTGGAAGAAAACAGTGGTAGATGTAAGAAAAAAGGGGGTAAAGATCCATCATATCCAGCTTCATACAGGCCCATTTCAATACTAAACGATACTTATAAAGTGTTTATGTCTATAATCGCTAAAAGAATTGCAAAAAGTGATGCCAAAATTGATAGATATGGATCAGTATGGTTCTGTGGAGGGGATGCAAACATTTGACAGCATTAACAAAACACTGATGATCCAGAGGGAAGCAGAATGTAAGAAAATACCACTGTTTTTGGTGGGTTTTGATGCAGAGAAAGCATTTGATAGAGTAAGTTGTGATTTTTTATGAGCAGGGCAGTGGAAGCATTTGCATTTCCAGATAAAATGAGATTGAGTAGGAGGATATGTGAGGGATTTGAGGCAAAAATTAAATGGGTAGGGGCCTCTCTGATAATTTCTGCATGAGCAGAGGAACCAGGCAGGGGGTGTCCTCTCTCCCCTTTATTGTTTGCATTATATTTAAGAAAATAAGGGACTCAGAAATTCAAGCATATAACTGGTATGGTAGTCAAAAAACCTGGCTCTATTAGCAGATGATATTATTTTATATCTGACAAAACCAGAAAGGGACATTACAGTATTGTGGAACATTTTAAGACAGTTTCACATCTTTTTGTGATACAAAGTTAATGGAGCTAAAAAAAAGGCAATAGCGGTAAATTGTGTACCAACACATGAAATGGTTCAACAGTATCCATATTTATGGGGATATGATAAAATAAAGCATTTAGAAGTATGTATTACAATTATTCTGGTGTGGCAGCTAAGGATATGTGGGAAGAGGCTAAACAAAAGATAATACAAAAACTGGAAAGTGGAAGCTCTGTTATATGGATATCGATAGTAAGATACAAGCAGTTAAAATGTTTTTAGTCTCATTAGTCTTATACACAGGTCAGGCATATTTTTATCAACCAGAGAAGAAGTTGTAGACAGCAATTAACAAAGACCAGAAAGATTTTATCTGTGAGGGGAAGATGTCAAGAGTAAGTGAGATATGCTGATTCTTCCAATAGAGCAAGGCAGACTGGGATTACCCGATTTGAAGTTGCATTTCAGAGCAACACAGTTAAGGCTCTTATACATAGCACAAGCAGAAAACTGTCATTCAAAGTGGAAAGAGATGATGATGAAACAGGAGGGAAGCTCAAGAAACAAGGAGAGACCATGATTTTGGATTCAGACCTTTAAGGAGAGTAACAATAATCATACAGAATATTATTCATAAAGTAGCATAACATAGTCTAAGAACTTAACCAGAAAGGAGATTCTGCTGATAGGGATGACTGCAATTAGGGGTACAGACAATAGGCAAGAGGAGGCTGGAATTTATTGGAGAAAACTGGCAAAGGAACCAAGGTATTGGGAACAAATAACTGGAGAGGGAAAGGTAATAGAATGGAAATACACCAAGAATGTATTTGGACAACAGGTTAGAGATTGCCTTCCCTATCAAGGATTGATATCAGAGTATAGGCAAACAGAAGGAAATGGGTGGGGGGTCCTAAATGAAAGACCAGTACTAGCAGAACTTTCAGTACAATCTAGAATAGAAGTTGATGTTAAGAAAGGAACAATTAGTAGTATAAAATATTGCATGATAACTATAAGAATCAATCAGAAGAGGTTAGAAAGGATTGGGAAGAGAGACTGGATAAGCAATTCACAAAGAAGCAATGGGGGATATATATGTATGTCTCCCAAATATGCAATAAAGTCTAGAAGATTTAGAATCTTTGCTTGGAAGTGTTTACATGGGTATTTTTATACCCCGAGTAGACTCTGTAGAATTTTTACACAGGTAGACAGCAAATTTTGGAGGTGTGATGGGGAAAAAGAGGTAATTAGGAACATATTTTCTGGGAGTGTAATGAGTTGGCAGACTTTAAAGATTCTCTGCAGACTGGTCTGTCAGAGATACTGGGTGAGCAAATTGGTGTAACTAAGGAAATTATTTTTTGAGTTATGATACAGAATTGGAATTGCCTAGACATAGTAAGGCCTTGTTGAGTCTAATTATGGTGGCTGCCAAAAAAGCAGTTACTAGAAAATAGAAAGCAAAGTCTAAACCAACTGTACTAGAAGTAGCAAATACAGTAACAGAGATAAAACAACTGGAATTGGGATCTTTAGAAAAGAGTAGGAACAAATTACATAGGAAAAATGGGAATTGTGGGAAAATGCAGAGGAGGAAAGAGGTTTAAAAGAAGGCAGGATCTGAATGAGCTATGTAATGTTTGACTGAAAATGACTGCAAAGATAAGTGATGTGCAATGTTGGCAACTACAGTTGTGTCATCATGGTTTGTAATGTATAATGTTTGCAACTGAAATTATGTTGGTATGGTTTATTTTCATTCATAAAAAAGTAAAATTGCCTAAGTCATATGTGATAATTTAATAAAGATGTTTCTTGTTTAATAAAAAAAAAGAAAATAAGTGGAGAAGGAATTTTACACACCATGGATATACATAGACAATTAAGATCTTACATTCAAATAATCACGGCCTTCAGACAAACAGAGCAGTTACCTGTGTGTTTCATTTGAGGTAAACAGGACCAACTAGTATCTTAGCAAACCCTTTCCAAATAGTTGGTTAACTTCACCACATTTGCTACAGCAAGCATGGAAATATCTTAATTAATAGCAGAAGGTGAAGCCTGTTTACCAAGCAGAGTTGCTACCATGATTTTGTTCTATTTAAATAAGTGTTTTATGTTGAGTTGCCTTACTCTGATGAAGTCATGTGTATACGAGGGTGAAAGCGCTAAGTATTTATGGTTTTACATGTTAAATAGATTTTACTTTAGTTACGAGTTTGCACCACTTGGTAGCATTTTGTTTTGTTTTACAGCTGCTACCATGGTGTCCTTATTTAAGAATGTCTGTGCCCAGAATATTTGTGAAACTGTCCAATATACTTCCATTTAGACTTTCTCCAAGTCTTAGACCCAGTACACATACATAGCTATCTATCTATCTGGTTGCAGTTCACTTAGTTGGCACTTGTTTATGTGATACAAGTGAACTGCTATACATTTTGACAGAACAGTCATTTGAGCGAACGCTGTTTTGTACGACTCATAGTTGGTCAACAAAGGTAAGTGGTGGGGCTGGGAGTCTGTGTGCAAGAGTATGTATTTTAGGGTGAGAGTAAGGGTTAAATAAAGGGAGTATTTTGTGTGTGTGTGTGTGTGTGTGTGTGTGTGTGTGTGTGTGTGTGTGTGTGTGTGTGTGTGTGTGTGTGTGTGTGTGAGTGTTTTAGGGTTAGAATTAGGGTTAGGTAAGGGGACAAATTTAGTTTGAGTGCTAGTGATTTTACTTTAGGGTTTGAGTAAGGATTAGGTAAGGGGAAAGATTTAGTGTGTGCTTGTGTATATGTTTGCATGTGTGTGCATGGTGACTGTTCAAAAGCTGAACCTTAACATGCAGCTCACCTTAAGAAAGCCCTTTGTATAATACTATCACTAATCAGACAAATATGAACTGAATGTGTATTAGGGTTACAGGTCATACATCAAAAAACAGACTTTGATTAATTTTTAAGTACTGTGTGCCTCTGGGTAGTGTTGTCAATATTATGAATGTCTGATGTGTTTTTGTCAATATTTTTGTCAGTTTAAGATTTTGACCATTCAAGATATAATCATATATATCTATATCTACTACACTACACTACACTTGATCTTAGCCAAAAGGCCGAGAAGTGATATATATATATATATATATATATATATATATATAATATATATAATATATATATACAACACACACACACACACACACACACACACACATATATATATATATATATATACACATGTAAATATGTAATGTGCAAAATAAACCAATGTAGTCATGGGTCGCTGGTCCTTTGATAATAGTGATGTTTATTAGGATATTAGGATAATACTATATGGGTTTCCCTCATTAGTTCTCATACGCAATAGTTATGTACCTTTCTCTTGCATATGAGTGGGGGGATTTTATTAGGTGCTAGAGAAATATTTTTGATATATGGTGGAAGTAAAAATATTGTTGGCAACAGCCTTCATGTAGTATTTTGTCTTTTACTGTGGGACTTCCTGCAAATGGCCATGATGTGGGATGTAACTTTGTGCCTCCTCTAGAGATGTACAATTGCTCTACAGGTCTGGCTGGAAGACTGGCATCCAGCTGTAGTTAATCCCATTTATATCATGAATGATGTGCATTAGTGTTCCTTCTTTACAAACATCTATAGTTACAGTGAGAACCTTCACACAGCTCCACTTACCTTTCTGCATTTGAGCCAATCACTCTCAGGCATTATTTCTGTATTTGCCATGAAACATCTATGTAGAGTCTACACAATAAAAAGGTTACTATGAATTGTCCCACTTTTGTCCTAATCCCTTTTTGGTTCTGTTTCTTCCAGATTACATTCGGAACTGCTTTGTAGGAAAAGGAGAAAATTATCGTGGAACTAAGTCTGTGACCAAATCTGGGATTACTTGTCAGCACTGGAAATCTAAATTTCCTCAGGATCACAGGTAGCACACATTTCGGCAAGCTCTTGAATTGGAATATATGTTGCGCACAGATCAAACTGTGTCCATCTAGAAAAGAAAAAATGTAGGAAGTATACCAGCAGATGCTTATTACCAGTTTCAGATGATTATGATATAGCCATAATAGCATTTCTGTGTTTCTGATTCTATATATCCTGGGTTTCCCATGATCATAGATAATGACTTGCTAAGAAAAATAAGCTGAGTGAGTTATGCAATGAAATATGAAACAGCAAGAGCTACGCTGCGGAAACAAAAAAAAATATTGACTCTGTTGACAGTATTAAGGGCCCAGTCTGCATATTCCCAATTTAGCAAAAAGTAATATAATTTAGTAGCTTACATGCAAATTACTGCAAGTATAATATACACCCGCTTTGCATGTATCATTGCAAGTGAGGTATTTTTTAAGCAAAGGTTTAATCAGAAAGTTTGCGTTGGGCATGGGTAAGGCATGCAACATGTAAACTACAGTGTGCAAATTTTTTTTTCAGGGAGAAACAGTCAGGGGCGTGAAGTTTCAAAAAAAAAAAAAAAAAAAACGACAGGAGCTCAATGCCAAATGCTTTTTTAATGAGTAAAATAATAAAAGCAAAGCTGTCAAGTTACAAAACTGTCTCTCAGTGCAATTACACTTGTCATTATCTTCACAGTGTTTAAATATTTACACCAGCCAATCATAAATATTGTTAAATCACATGCGTTATTAAATAGCCAAATGCAGTTAAATTAAAACAGCATAGTAAAAGGAACACACACATATATAAACAAGCCCAGGACCTAATAAAAAACTTAAAATCCAAATATAACTAAAGAATATATTGCATAGTATAAATATTACTAATAACTATACTATTATTATACTAAATATTACGATAAAAATAAAAACAAATACTACTTATATACATATTGATGCCTATTTTTCAGTATGAGTTTAATACTATTGGTACTATTCAATCTTGGCATTTTATCAGCCATGAAATTATTAATCCAGTTATATTCAATCATCTCTGTTTCATTCACTAGGTCACCTCATCTTGCATTGTGATGGACAACTTGTAAAACCCTAAACTTAAACTTATGATGAGGGCCGATAGATAAAATGTGTTTGGTCAGGGCATTCGTCTCAACTTCTCTTCGAATTTCCGAAAGACGCAACACTATCTTTTCTTTTAATTTCTTATTAGATTCACCTGTCTAAAAGCACTCACAGGAGGTACAGTTAGCAAGATAAATCACTTTCTGAGTATTACATGTAGCAAAAACACGAAAAACAAATTCCTTCACTGTGATGGGATGCTTAAAAGAAGGGTCAGTTTTTCTGCTTTTCACCTTTAGGGGTCTCCACAGCGGAACTCTGGTCCGCTTATGATTGGCAGTGGATTTTTATGGTGCTGAGTTGCCAGCCCGACACCCAGCCTTCAAAGAAGGCACCCCCATTCACACACGCACCTACCTGCATGTCTTTAAATGTCACTTGACTGTGGGGAGGACATGCAGACTCCACACCGAAGGGGCTCCAGGCGAAAATTGAACGGGAGAACCTCTTGCTGTGAGGCAACAATGATAACCACTGCACCACCACGGCCATTTGCTGCACCACCGCAACCATTAAGGGTCAGTATTAATATTTGTATCATATATACAGTTGTGACAGGAAACTGTCCCATTCCTATTCACTGTCTTTAGGCTTTTATATTACTCAAATTGTTATTGCATAAATACTGTTTAAAGTTTCTTTCTCTGTTATTAATAAACTTAGGCTCTTTACCTACACCTTTTTTAACATCCTCATTTAATTGAAAGATGGTCCAATTTTTATGTATAATATTTTTAATCGGATTACTGTATCTATTATATTTCATAATATACCCTAGATTACACACAAAATTATTACTAGCAGCTTGTTGTCTATTCAATTTTCTAGAAAAGTATGGTGCACCTAAATTACTCCATTCATTTATCACTACATCCTTCATATCTTCCAACAACTTAATATTATAGCCCCATAGAGCAAAAGTCATTAGCCATATAATCAATGTCTTGTATAAAATTTTCAGTTATAGTGTTTAGCCTACTGGCTCTAAGAAATTGACTTTTGACTATTCCTTTATACATATGCCTAGGGTGCATACTTTTAGACTAACATACCTTAAGGATTGCACATCTTTCCTACAAGTCATAGTATTAAACTTTTTTCATTATAATCTACTGTAATATCTAAAAAAATATTTTTTCTCTGGACCATTTAGCAATAAATACCAAAAATTCAGCTGTATGATATAAATGCTCAACAAATGCATATAGCCAATCAATAGCTCCCATCCACAGCAAAAAAAAATATCATCCACTTAAAAAAAGGCAAACCTTGATTCTTAAATGGTGCTAATTTGTTAAAACATTAATCTCTTCCCACCTTGATAAAGTAATATGTAAGTGTAATGTAAGTGTAAGTGTTCACAACCAGAGTGCCCATGGCCACCCCAAGTTGCTGATGATAAACTTCATCATTAAACAGAAAAAATGTTATTTTCCAACACTGTATCCAACATTGAACATAACATTTCTGTCCTAGAAGCTGTAAATGTGATATGTTCACATAAATACTCTTTAAAACATTGTACTCCCCAGTCGTCAGGTATCACAGTAAATAAGGACTTTACATCCATCATAACAAGTAAAATATCTATACCTTCATTTTCCATGTCCCAAAGGCTGAGTGTAGAAAGAAAATCATTAGTGTCCTGAATAAAATGTTTACTAAAGCTTAATAATGGGTATAACTGTTTCTCAAGGTAGTTAGACAAGGGTGTGGTAATCCAGGAGCTCCCCCAGACTATAGGCCTCATGGGTGGTACCAATAAATCTTTATGGATTTTTGGAAATCCATAAATAAATGGAATAATAGGATGCAGGACATAAAGATAATTATACATTTCAGGTGTAATCAAATTTTCCCTAAAGTAAATCATATAAAACGTTCTTAACTCGATGCATTATCTGATCAACAAATTTTCTATCTACTTTTTAAAAGTACTTAAATCAGATAAAAAGGCATGCATCCTGTTGGTATAAAACTACACGTTCATTGCAACTATCTTACCCCCACCTTATCAGCCTGTTTTATAACCACACTCTTATTCATGCATAATTTACAAAACACTTCTCTTTCTTCGGGTTTTAAGTTATAATATTTATCACAATGCTCTTTCTTAAAAAAATGATTCCTAAATCTCTTGTTCACACATTTCCTGGAATGCTTTCACTACTGGAGTATTGTTTGGTACAAAAGTGCTTGGTCATGTTAAACAACCTTTATTTGGTCCTGGGCTTGTTTATATATATGTGTGTCTTCCTTGTACTATGCTGTTTTAATTTAACTGCATTTAGCTATTTAATAACCCATGTGATTTTAAGAATATGTATGATTGGCTGGTGTAAATATTTAAACACTGTGAAGATAATGGGAAGTGTAATTGCACTAAGAAAGGGTTTTGTAATGTAAAAGCTTTGCTGTGCTTTATTATTTTACTCATTAAAATAGTGTTTGGCATTGGACTCCTGTCATTTTTTTCTAGGATATTCTTGTTGCTTTGTCTTCAAGAGCCCTTTGGACACCAGGACTGGTTGGTTTTGTGTGTGGGCTTGAAGTTTCCTTTCCTAAAAATATACATAAAATATGATGGGCATAAATAGGCTAGCAAAGAACGCAACTGTATTTAAGGTGATAAATGCTTGATATATATATATATATATATATTGCTGATTATCCAAACACATACTTTTGGGACAAGCATTTTAGAGTATGGACATACTTGTAATACATAATTTCCATAGAAGAAATGGCATTTTTTTCTCGGGGAGGGGCTATATAACATCTTATTATACAAATGACAGTTCCTGGCTATACGCCTAAATGTGGCTTATTACAGTTGTAAATTTAACCAAGTCTTGGATTGGGGCCAGGAAGTTTATCCAAGCCAGGTTTTAGAATGATGCTGTTTTCTAATATTTCTTGTTAGTTACTAAGTATGCAGTCATAGTCAGAACCCTTTACACCCTTTACTACTATAATGTCTTGCCAAATAAAGAGATTAAGTGCAATAAACTTTATCATAAGCCAAGAATAAGCTTTAGTGTTCATTGTGCCAACTTCCTAAGTGTATCTATAAAGGATGTTACCCATAGACCAACCTGAAATAGGGAAATCCTAGCTTTAGCGACCAGAATGGTAATCACTGCTTCCCATGCTCTGCACCAGGCTGCTATCTCTAGGTTAAGTGCCAACACCACCCAAGATCACAGAGAAGGGAGGGGGGGGGCAGCTAAGACTATATGCATGTGCTAGGGCACAAATGAGGTGACTGATGCCAGGACCACCTGTGTTGTGACATATGCAGGAAGCAGCTAGTGTTGAGACCATGAGTGTGTACTATTACACATTGTAAGGGGTTGTTGTCAGAAACATGTATACTCTGGCATGTAAAGAATGGAACTGCTGCTGAGATCATGAGTGTGTAGTGGATTGGTACATATAGAAAGGGACTGCAGTCAGGAGCATCTATATGCTATGAAAGAGGGAAAAGACAGCTGCCAGAACCATGTGTGGGTTGTGAGACATATGGAAAAGGACTGCTACCAGGACCATTTGTCTGTCAAAGCACATATGAGAGGGGGTGGTTGCCAAGACTATGCATGCTGCAGCACATATAAGAAAGAAATGCTATTAGCAGCATGGATAATTATGATATATGTTAGGGAAAGCCTTCTAGAACCATGTATGGAATATACAGGGAGGGCCAATTCTGAGGTTTATTTGCATGCCATATTAAATATGAGAAGAGATGGCTGTCAGCGCTATTGTATAATATGGCACATGTAGGAAAGGACTACTGTTAGGAAGATTTAGGTATACTGTGGAAAATAAAGGAAGTGATTGTTCTTGGGATTGTGTATGCTGTATCACAGAGAAAAGAAATGCTACTAGGATCAAATGTATTCCATGGAATATATGGGAAAAGACTGCAGCAAAGACCATGCATGTTCTGTGGTACATTTGGGAAAAGATCATTGCCAAAACCTTGTATGTGCCATGGTGCTTATAGGATTGGGCTGCTGCCTGGAACATGTGAGGGCTGTGACTCATGAAGAAAGCTATGTCTGCAGAACCATATAAGCATATTATGGTACATAAAAGAAGGGAATGTTTCCAAGTACACATAAAGAAAACACAAGCCAAAAAGTACATATTACTTGAATCTTATGAAGTACAGAAGTCCACTGTTGCAAATCACCATTCTTACCCTGACTTAATATCCAGTAAATCTACCTCATGATCAGTAAATATAATGGAAGTGATCCTTTCATTTTTACCATAACCCTTCCATTTATGATGATTCAAACACAGTCTAACCAACTGCAAAGGTTACTGAATGGTACTGAACCTAAGGTAAGACATGTCCTATCTCATTCTTGTAATAATAATCAAGTTATCTGTATATGAGCAAAATAAAGGAATCTGTACTTGGAAACCAGTTTCCAAGATTAAGCAGAATGCATACCAATACCTTCTGAAATTACAGCATTCCTAACTAAGGTACAAACTTATTTTGCTCCTCTTCTTACTAATATAGGTGATCCAACCCAATAATTAATTACAACTTGAATGGAAGACATTGAATAACTGGGCTGTTTTATTCATAAGAATTTCCTCCCAACATCATATTTTCATAAAATACCCCAAGTTTGAGCAACATTATCAAAGGCTTTTTCAACATCACAAAACCAAAGCCATGCATACTTTTGTTTATGTCCTATACTATCTGCTACTTCCTTGACCAACAGCAAGAGCAATAAATTCTGCAACCGTTTGTCAGTAATCCCATTAGTCCCTTTCTGAACAACATAGGACATACGTTTATCAACAATATTCTGTTAAATGTTCAAGGAAATCATGTAATCACATTTATCACCTTTTAATTTCCCAAATAAAATGCAAGACATCCTCACAAATTTCTGATAGGAGTATGCCCTCATCAAACCAAAAGTTCAACAATTCTAAGAGCACATCTTTCTGAAAAGCATTCATCTTCTTATAAAAACTATATCCTATGCCATCCATTCCTGGAGGTCTATTAACATTAGGTTGAGTTAAAGCATCATTTAACTCCTGCATTGTAAGTTTAGATTCAAATGTGTTCATACTCTACACTAAGGGTTTTCAACTTTCAGGGATAAAAGCAGGATATGTGAGGTAAATCTCATCCTGCTCTAACATGAGCGTCCACATTATGAAGCAGTCTACATGAGATATCCCATATCAATAACCTGAAGTACAGTCTTCATATCAGGCAAACATTTATTTTTTATTTTGATGTAAATTACTATTAAAGTCTACAAAAACAACAATATCTGTATTTACCATCAAAAGATGTTTAAGAGCAAAAACAAAATCACTCCTCATTCCATGGTTGGAACAAATAAAGCAATCACCCTATAATAATGAGTCATATGACATATATCTACAGGCATAAGTCTTACAACTTTTTACAACTATTACATCAAATTCATTTAAAACATGATTTTTAATCAATATTGTTAATCTAGTGCATATGTCAGTACCAACAGACCACAACATTTTATTACCCCATAACATTTCAAAATGTAATCTTTGTAATGTGGTCAAATGTCTGACACCTAAAAACAAATAATGTCTGCTGAAGCAGTCTTGCACCACTGAACAATAGCTAAGTACTTATTTATTTATTTATTTATTTATTTATTTATTTATGTATTTATTTGCAGTTTTGTTTGGGAAACTTCACTGGGCCATGCAGAGCCCGTTTTCAGTGGAGGCCCTGAGAGAAAAGCTCCACAGTACAATAAAAAGTACAATTAAAATAAAATTATGTACATTGGTAGTATAGCATTGTTTAACAATATTGGGTAACAGAGTTGTAATCCATTCAGTACAAATACATTTATATACATAGGTAGTATAGCATTTTCTAATAATAATTGGATTGCAAAGTTGAAAGTACATTTAGCAGGTCAGTGGTATTGCACAGAGGATTTATAGATAAAACTCAGAATAGAAGGTAGGGGTGGAGTTTGTCAATTAGAGATAGGTGTTCAAGGGGGCTGAGAGCAGGAACAGTTCCAAGTGCGAGATAGGTAAGTGTGGAGGCAAGATTTTGAGTGGGCAGGATTTTAGATTATTCTGATAGTTAATGGAAGAGCATTCCAGTTCTTGGCTAAAGAGTAAGAGAAGAAAAGTTGGCCTGGTGGCAGGTTAGGTGTGTGAACCTGAAGCAGTTGCTGATTCTCTAATCTAAGAGGCCTAGTTGGGAGGTAAAACATGAAGACAGAACTAAGGGCAGGACAGTCAGAAGGTTTAAAGATAAATTTATGAACAGTAGTAAATTGCAGGTAGTTGAAGTAGTTTGGAAGTTCCAGACAAGACATCATAGGGAGAGAAGAGCAGTACAGTGATGGGAGAAGGTTTTGGAATTTGTTGCAAATTTTGCAATTTTATTGTAACAAATCTCGAGCTTGGCTTTCAGAGTGGTTTGGAGGTGGGTAAGTAGAAGGGTACCATACATTCGGGAAGGAAGTAAGTAAGTAGAGGCAAGTGTTTGTCTGGAAGAAGGGCTAAGGAACTGGTTGTGTCTATAGAGCATTCCAAGTTTTAGATATTTTTTTTTATGTTTTGTTGCAGGTGAATATAAAACTTTAGCTGTTCATCTATGGTTACTCTAGTTGGTCCTAGAAGTTTTGTATGGTTGACAATTTCTGTTCATGCTTTAGTTTGGGAGTAGATATTGAACATGTCTTTGTCCAAGAGGGTTGACTTTTTGATGGTGAAAAGCATGATCTTGGATTTATTAGTGTTAAGGGCTAGGTTTGTTTGAAGCATCCATGATTCAGTAGTGGAGAAGGCTGTTTGGGTTTTGAGCTGGAGTTCAGAGATAGAGTCAGCTGTGCAGACAATGCTAGAGTCTTCTGCATATTGGATAAGGGCCCTATTGGGCATAGATGTGCGAAGGTTGTTAATGAAAATACTGAATAGGAGTGGGCCGAGTATGGAGCCTTGAGGAATTCCAGTAGATGTGTGAAGATAGGAAGAGACAGAGTTTTGCCATTTGATAGTCTGTTGCCTGTCTTTTAGATAGCTTGAGAACCAGTTGAGAGTAGTGGAAGAAAATTCAAAGATGGAGAGTTGTGATAGTAGCAAAGGGTGGGAAACTGTGTCAAATGCCTTTGAAAGATCTAAGAATACAGTAGATACAATTTTCCCATTATCATGAACTCTGTTAATAGTGTCCAGGAAAGAAATAAGGGCAGTTGTAGTGCCGTGGCCAGGTCTGAACCCATGTTTTGTGGAAGATAGGAGGTGGTCCTGAAGTAGATAGGGCATTAGCTGAAGGTGAATGTACTTTTCCAAGATCTTATAGATAGGGGACAGGATAGCGATAGGTCGAAAGTTGGAGTTATTTTTTTGCCACCTTTGTGAAGAGGGAGAATGAAGGCTTTCTTCTATAATTGGGGGACATAAGATTTTTGGATGAATCTGTTGATTAAGATACTTATAGGGAAAGCAATGGTTTTGGCTGCAATCTTTAGAAATGTTGGGGTATATTGTCAGCACTGTTAGAGCAGGGTTTGAGCTCAAGGAGTAGTCTTTTAATGGTTGTGTTAGAAATGGGATTTGTATTGAAGCTGGGGATAGAGTGGGGGCTAGGTTCAGGGGTGCACGTAGTATTGGTAGAAATGGGGATGGTAGGGGTGGTTTTAGGTGAAGCAGTATCAGTTAAGCTGTCTTTGCTAGAAGGGAAGTTAATGGTAATGTTGGCTATTGAGTTTATAAAGAATGAGTTAAAAAGAGAGACAATGTTGTGAGTAGGTTTGTCAGAATGAGGACAAGGGTTGTTTTTTGTGCCAGGGTTCAGGAGGTATGAGATGGAGTTCCATAACTTTTTGAGGTTTTGCTTATGGTTACACTGCAGTATTATGTAGTGAGCTTTTTTTTTCATTGTTCACCAGCTTTTTTACCTGGTTATGGAACTGTTTAAAGAGTGTCAGGGTGTCCTGTTTTTTGTTGGATTGATAATTTTTCCAGGTTGGGCTTGGTTAGCCAGGGAGCATAGTTAGTTTTGACTTGTTTCATGTAGAGATGTGCAAGGCTATTTAGTGTCTCCAGGAATGTAGTATTGAAATAATCTACTGTATTGTCTAGTGGGAGAGTTTTTAATATGTACCAGTTAATATTTTTGAGGATATCAGTAAGGATTAGAGGGTTGAAGTCAGTTAGGTTCCTTGTCTGCTTGTACTGGTGTTGATTTCAGAGGGCTGAGGTGGAGCAGCTGATGAAAGCGGGGTATCAAGATAGAGTGCAATTTTTACATTTTTTAAGTTGAAACTTTCTCTTTCTTTGTACACAAGCACGCACAGAATGTATTTTATCTAAGTATTACTCACAGTATCGCTGCCATCACCACCTGCATCCTCTTCTTCCATAGATAATCCCTCATTAGAAAGACATGCTATAACTACAATATCATCCTCTAAACAGGCTGTAATGAAACATTATCAGTAATGACATCAGACAAACAGAACCATCAGAAACATCTGCAGTGCCATCTGTTATAGATACAGGTATGTCTGTACTAGTTTTAGACACAGAATCTATACGTTTTGTAATATACAATCCATCAATAAATGCCCTTCCATCTTGCATTTAGTACAGACTGGCTTAGATAATTTATCATGTCCTAATTCTCCAAAATATACTGCATTTTCTCTTAAGCATGTATGTAGTAAATGACCAAAATTCCAACAAGAAAAAACAAGATTTAGTTTGACCAAAATACCGTACAGAACATTTATAAACAGTCATAATCATAACAGTGGTGAGATGTTTAATTTTCTGTTGTTCAGTTTTCAACACTGCCCAAAAAGTCCAACCCTCCAAAAAAAATAAATAAATAAAAAAGTTCAATCCCCCAGTCCACACATTGCTTTCATCCAAAGCAGGCTGAACATCAGAAATGTTATCACAATTATCAGGAAAGAGTATACATATCTTCCTTTATATAGTAAGAGGAATGGGACGGTACTGAAATGTTAAATTTAGTCTTAATGTTCCTAGAATGAAAACTAAATGACTTTCAAAGAAAGTCATTCTGCTGAGTTGCAACAACTGACAAAAATGATGTACAGTGTCAAAAGATTCAAGAGTTAAGTCAGCGAAGGCTCATTTCCCAAGTGTATAAGTGTCCATACATCATCAGTATTCAGACCTGCTGGAACTAGAAGAAAACCCCACAAAAATAATCTATTTAAAGGTTCTCCACCCTTGGGAAATTCGAATAACAGGGCAACATACCTAGTACCATGAACCACACCTGCCACAGAATGAGACTCTGTAATTACAACTAAAACATGGGCGTTAATCATCATGGAAGTACAAGTAGCATTTGCATTATAGGATCTTTTCTCCTGAATATTTCCTTCACAAGCCATTATTGACGCAGTTTCAAGAGGAACAAATTCCTCAACAGTGGCTTCCCAGGGAAGAGCTGTATCATCATGCGGTTCTAGTTCCTCCATCAGTTTTCAATAGATCATGCATAAGACCATCTCCATTTAAAGCAGTAATTTGCACAATAATATAATTGATAATAGTACAGAATCTGCCAAAGAGAAATCATCAGAATGAGCCAAATCAAGAACTAGAGATACAGCTATCTCTGTGTACCCTGTTTGAAATGACATAAAAAGAATAGGGAAAACTCCCCAGTCCTCTGGCTAAATTCCCTAATCATTCTGAATACGACATCATGTTTCCAATGAAAAGAGGCCATTGGCCTACACTACTACACTAGTAGGACTAATCAGGTCAACAAAGGACACATATGTGTGTGTGTGTGTGTGTATTTATATCTATCTTTATATCTATAGTAACCATACATTGAGCCTGAAAGTCCGAAAGAATAAACTTACATATAACAAGTCCGAAATGGCCATTTCCCAGAATATTCCCTTTTCTCTGAGGTATGCTTTTCTCAGATTTGGTATAAATAAGTTCAGGGGGTGTGGAGGGGCTTGTCCCAGGCATAAGGAAGTTTATAGGAGAAGAGTAATGTTCAAGGTTCACTCTTCTCCTGGATCTACAATCTTTTTTTTCAGTGTGTCGGCATTCTGCATTATGAGTGCCAGCATTTCAGCAGAGAGCCATAATATATATATGTGTATATATATATATATATATATATATATATATATATATACATATATATATATATATATATATATATATATATATATATATATATATATATATATATATATATATATATATTTTTTTTTTGTAACATATATGGGTCTACTTTTACTCATCGAAATAACACTTGCTCGAATCGCACATAGCTGACTCCACTCAAACTTCCATTCAACTGAAAGCACAGACTACTGAACTATTTTCCCTGGGAAATGAACCACTTGGCCACCAATGTGAACTTTGACCTTTTCCCCAGTCTAGTGCGATCTCAGAGTTGATATGTTTAGTTAGGGGGGGTGGGGGGGGCAAAGCCCCCCACTTGGGTATGTTTAATTTGTTTCCGTTCACTTTTTTCCGTAGTGGCCAAGTGGTTTGTTTTCCAGGGAACAAAGTTTGGTAGTCCATGCTTTTGGGTGAATGAAAGTTCGCTGAAGTGGATTTGACTGTTTGCGATTCAAACAAGTGTTATTTCAGTGAGTAAAAGTAGACACACACACACACATACATATATATATATATATATATATATATATTTATATATAAAGCATACACACACATGCATATATATATATATATATATGTATATATATATATATATATATATATATATATATATATATATATATATATATACATATATATATATATATATATATATATATATATATATATATATATATATATATATATATATATATATATATATATACACACACACACACACACACACACACACACACACACACACACACACACACAGATATATACATATATGTATAAAAGATCTTATATGTGCTGCAGCACATAAAGGAAAGGACTTCAACAAGGACCATCCCTGTGATTCAGAAAGGTGTAATATGTTGCAGAAGCCTTATGTTGAAAGGTTTCTTCATCACACTAAGCCTTTCTAGTTCAGAGATCATTCTACCCCTGAGGGCTTCCCTTCATGTTGACATAAGTATGGAATGTGGTCTTGCAGATGAAGGTCACAGGCTAATGTTGCAGTCTGGGATGGGAATGACTAATGCTAATTAATCATGGGCTGTTCCTCAGAAATGTTCACAGCTCCCAAGTTACTCAGCCAAGTAATTCAGAGAAGTGCTGAGTTAAGTAAAATTTTACTCTGTGAGAAAAACAACGACAAAAGATGGTGGTCACGCATTCAGTCTTATGGGAATACTCATGCTGCATGTAAGTACAAAGAAACAGTTAGGCTCTGTTTGTGTATATATGTGAATATATGTATGTATGTCTGTAGGGTAATGAATTAGGCTAATGAGTATGTGTGTGTCTGTGTGTATCTCCTGGGGGGTTTGCACTAAAGGGGTCAGGTAGGGGATTGAGAGTCTGCATATGTGTGTGTGTGTGTGTGTGTGTGTGTGTGTGTGTGTGTGTGTTTATGTTTATGCATGTGAGTATGCACATATGTACTCTCCATGTGTGAAGAGGCCCCTATTAGGGCCACATGAGTGCTAGTGAACATATGTGGAAGGAATGTCTGCCAAGAGCATGTTTGTGTGCTGATGCACATATGGGGAGGGACTGCTGCAAGGACCATGGATATTTGCTTTAGCCCATATAAAGAGGAACTGCTACCAGGGTCATGTGTATTCTGTGAAACATAATGAAAGGGGCCGCTGCTGTGATCATGTGTGTACTATACCACATATTAGAAATGAAAGCTGTCATAATTATGTGTGTGGTATCTGACACATGTGGGAAAAGATGTTTGTTATGACCATATGTGTCCTCCAAGATATTTGATACCATGCCATATGCCAACATTATCAACAAGCTAAATGTGCTTCACATTGATCCCTATGTAGTTAGGTGGATGGCTAATTGCCTGAGGAACAGACTCCACATTGTGAAGTTTGCAGGCTTCATCCTCAGAGAGCATAAAAGTAACCAGTGGAATATATAGCTTTAATCTACAAATCAAAAATAGGGAACTCTGGTTAACTAAGTCTGCAGATGTTTAAAAAATGGGTCTTATACTTAATTCCCCTTGTATATGTAGAAACTACAAAACGAACTTACACATGTAAATAGCTGGTGCTCTGAAAATGGGTTAAAACAAAATGCTAAAATATGCAGTATTATTGCATTTGGCAGACAATCCTCGCCCTCCCACCCAGCTTATAGTATAAAAAAAAAACCCACTCCAAAATGAAGATGTTATGAGAGACTTTGAAATATGGGTAGGCAACTCTATCTCATTCCTTTAATCATTATGCTCGAGCAGGCACAGCCTCCTGTAGAGCCAAAGAAGTCCTTATCTCTCTATAGTCTGCAATGATCAAGCCCATCATTAAATACATTGCCCACTTTGGGATGAATCTTACTAAATATATCAAGCAGCTGAAGAGACCCTAAAGCTTGCCTCACTCTGGCCAAGAGAGGCTGGAGGCCTTGTCCTTGTGTTCAGTGTCCTATAGACTCCTAACAGGCCAGTCTTTACCGTATCCTCTGGCCCATTAGGGATCCAGCAGTCCAAGACCTCTTATTTCCCTATAAATCAAACAGTCTAGTAAACACCAGAACCAGAGATATGAACCTCCTTCAGCAAATAAACAAATCATGGTGAAAAGATAGATAAGCAACACAATGACGACTCCTTGTCTGGAATAAACATTCTTTCCAGATCAAGCAATATGACACACTATTTTCCTTTAAGAGGTACTTAGACTAACTAGAAGGGTATTCATAAATTCACCTCTTTTTAATTTTTCCAAGTCTTTTTGGGATTCTAATACCATGACAAGAATGGACCCCATTCCTAAGTCAAAGTATTATTAAAATTCATGAAATTATTATTGTTTCTATCTTTGATGTTAGCCAGAAGTGCTCTTCACAGCACCCGCAATGTGCCCAGTAATGTCTCCTTCTGCCATTCATACAACGTTACATGTATCAGTAATTTGTCTAGGTACAATTGTAAATTCTTTTTTACAAGCTCCGTTGCTCCTACTACTATTGGAACTGTCTGGGTATCCTCCTTCCACACTGCCCTCATTTCTGCCTGCAGATCCTGGTATTTTATGACTTTGTCTCTCTGTAAATAAGATGCTGTAGTCACTGCGTGTACCAATTTCAATGATCAGTGCTGCTTTTGCCTTATTTTCATGGACTACTATATCTGGTTTTCTCGCATCCATTTCTTGAACTCTTGGTAGTGGGTGATCTCATGTGATATAAACTTTATCATTTCTTATAATGCTTTGTGGCTCATGTTTCCAGGGTTTTTCAGCTACTTCAATATTATAATGTATGCACAATCCCCAATGCAACAGTCTTGCCACATTATTATACCTTTCAGTATACAGTCCTTCTGCCATTAGTATATCACAACCAACAACAAGATGCGTGACTGTTTCCAATTCTGTTTTACAAAACCTACATTTGTCTGTTTCTCCCAGATGTTTAATTGACTTTGAAAATCAATATGTACGTAGTCCACTATCTTGGGCCACTAATATTAACATTTTGTCGTTTAGTTTAAATTCACCTCTCCTTAACCATTCCTGTGTTCAATCCTCTTCAACATGAGGTTGTTCCAAGAGTTTTTTATACTTGCAACTGTATTTATGCATTTTTGCCTTCTCATCTGATCCTTCACTTTATGTTCTTTTCTTTTGTTTTTTTTGGCACATTCTGTTGTTGGTTTTTATCTACTTCTGATTTAATATCCATTCCCACTTGATGCTAATATGTTTCTGCTAAACTAAGCAGGGAAGTCATCTTAGACTTATTCTCCACATGTTTCAAAACTTTCTCACATTTCAGTCTATGTATGCAGTCCCACGATAGCAGATCTGTATATGTAATAAGTTTCGAGGAGCCCCATACCTCCTTCAGAATATGGAATATATATATAGTCTTTGTATACACTGATTTTTATAAATCATTTGATGAGCATAAAGCATCCTTCTTATTTTCCTGTCCACCCTGTACAACACTTTTTGGGGCCAGTCAATCACTCCAAAACTGTAAGTTAACACAGGAAGAGCAAATTACTTTATAGCTAGGACTTTGTTCCTACATGGCAATGCTGTTTTCGGTATTAATTTTAATCTTCTAAAATATTCCTTACCAAGTTTTATTTGCATTTGTTCATGTTTTACTGTTGATCCTTTATCAGTTCCCAAATATTTATACACTCCCTCTTGCTCAAGTTCTTTTATATCACATTCCTGTCCCAAACTGATGTTTACTTGGTGCTGCAGCTTTCCTGCTTTAAAGGTTGCTTTTGCATATTTATGAAGACCAATGACATTCTTATATCATCTGAAAAAGTCTTGACCACTTGCAGTTGTGCTTTCAGTTCCTCATCTGATGAACTATACAGTTTTAAATCATCTACAAAAAGAAGACGAGAAGTCTTTAAACCTTGTTGTCTTCTGGGAGACAAATTGTAACCATGACATAATCTGTTAAGTAGACAGCTTAATGGAGTAAGGGCAAGACAAAAGAGCAGTGGTGACAGAGAGTCATCCTGGAATATCCCCCTTTAAATTTTTATTCCTGAAATAATAATTTGTCCTTTATCATTGACTTAACTGCAAAGTAGTTTGCCACTATTTCATGGCCGCTATAATGTAATCGATCAGTGTAGGTTGCATCTTATACATTTTTAAGCACTCTTTTATTCATTTTTGTAGTCTATCCATGCCATACTTAGATTCTTCCCCTTTTTACAGTTCTCCATTATGACTTTATTTAACAACAAATGATCCTTTGTTCCATATGACTTTCTTTTGTTATCCTTTTGTTCTATTGCCATGACTGAGTTTTCTTCTAAATGATTATAAACACTGTTGGCATCAATTCTAGAATATAGTTTATACATAGTTGGAAGGCAAGTTATTGGTCTATACTTTCTAGGATAGGTTGCAGGTTCACTCTTAAGTAGGAGTATTATTTTTCCTGTTGTTAACCAGGCTGGTGTCTGTTCGGAGTGCTCATATAAATAGTTCTTACGCATGGATAAATCTTCATTTAAAGATGTTAATACTTTTAGCCAGAAGTTAGGTACTGCATCTGGCTCTAGGATTTTCTAATTAGGAGCTTTTCTTAACTTTGTCTCAGTCTCTCTAGCTGTTACTTCATCCCATTTCATATCTTGTACATTTGAACTTCTTATTCTTTCTTTTACTTCTTCTATCCATTTAGCATCTTTGTTAAGTTCCATAGGATCTTCTTAGATATTTCTCCAAAATATGTCTATTTCTTCTTTTATTGGTCGTAGTTCAATTCCTTTTTCCTTGTTTCCTAATTCTATATAAAACTTTTTTTGGGTCATCAATAAATTGCTTATTTTGTACTTTTCCTTTATATTTATCTGCATATCTTCTATGTTTTTCTGCCTGTGCTGATTTTTTTAGTTTATTAATTGTGATAGTGCACAATAGATCCTGATCTGTTCTGATACTGCCCATTGCTTTTATCTCATCAATCTTTCTGAATATTTTTGTTGGTCTGAGCTCTCTTCTATATTCTTCTAGCAGTGACACTTCTTGCCTTAATTGCTTTGTAGTTTTCTCTATTCGATACTTCAATGATGCCATTTGATTTCTCCCCTTCCTTTCCCTTACTGCCAGTGTTTTTGTGCACAACTTTATCTGTGTTAATTTAGCTGCACAGTAATATATTCTATTTACTTCTGTTATATCGCATGAATCTGTATGAAGAGTTCTAATTACTGTGGTCATTTATTTTATCAGACTTTCAACTTTCTGGGTTTTATTGACTTTCTGTAGTCTATTTCTTTCATTGATCTTAATATGTCTGTATGTCTGTATTAAATCAAGCAACTCTCCTCTTAGATCATTTACTTCTAAACTGAGGGCACATTCTTTGTTCACCACTTACTGCTGACAATCTGTAGAAATTTCCAGAGCATCTTCCTGTGCTACATTCTCTTCAGTTTCATCCTGTGTGATCTGTTGCTCTTTCATATGGGAACTCACTGGCCTATCTCTTCACAACAAGTACAAATCACTATTTATTCATAAAATATATATATATATATATATAACTGTTGCACTTGCCAAAGTTGCTGTGGATTTGTTCAGATATAACATTGTGGAAATACTAAGTTTTGTTTTTTGCAGTCTATTTCTAACAGGAGTAACTGAATCAAACTACTTTCTTTTCCTGGAGGCAGCTGGACTCTTCCATTTTGTGAACGGGTGTTCTTGGTTTTTGTATTTTGTTTGTTCTACACTTTTCAACATTTGGTACGTAATAATATCTTTATTCGTTACAAACCAGAGAAACTTAGGAACAGTGCTTCAAAGAAATAATTTAATGCAATGAGCAGCACATTTTAACTAGATAAGAGGAGGAATTAGTATTTCTGAGTAACACTCTGAATAACACTCTGTAATAAAATATGATCTGAACTTTCAAAATAATAAGGTAAATATAATTACATTTATAGAACATTTTCTGCATTTGTTTTTGACTTTGTTGGTATAATTCATCCTGTTCCTTTAATGGTACAGAAATAAGTACAATAACTTACAAGGCATGTTTAGATTTAACTCGTGTTTTAATGAAAGTGTACTCTGTTCAGAAAGCAACTGAAAAACAATCCTAAGATGCACTGGCTTCAAAGAAAGTTAGCTGTTCTCCAAGATTTTCATGTATGGTCTATAATATCACTGAAAGATATGTCAATGGAGATGGACAGAGTTGATGAGATAATTAAAGAGTACAACAGAAAAGGAGTCACAATGGATGCCTTGTAAATGTGGTTAACACTTGATAAAATACAGCAGGAGGATGTTAGCCAGGATAGAAAAAAGGACACAAACAGGGCAGCCTAGAAGATGAACCATAATATCTAAAGGCTTTACAATAAAAGGAAGAGAATTATGACCAATAGTAAGAAAAGTAATTCCCAGAATGATACAGCCCTCATCACTGAAAAAAAAACACTCATGAGCTTGATAAATTCCACCAAAGCAAAGTTTGAAGCTAAAATAGCTACCCAAGTCAAAGACAATCACAAGGTCTTTTTTAGTTATGCTCATGATCTCAAAAGTATAATGTAGCAATGCGCTGAGCTGATTGTGAATGATGTAATCTATACCCAGGCTGAAGATATAGAAAAGCTACTCCGCTGATTTAGCTTTAACTTTACCCCATCTCCTCTCCATCTGACTGTCAATATATACCTGAAACTAGCTCGTCTCCAGCTCTCATACAAGAACAAATCCTAAAAGCGCTATCAAAAGCTAAAAATACTGCATCAATGGCTGCTTGTAATATCCCTAGATGCATCTTAAATAGCATGAGACAAGATTTAGTCACACCCCTAACACTGCTCATCTTTAACCTCCATTGTACCTAGCAAATGTAGAACAGCTACAGTCATTCCCCTGCAAAAGGAAGGATCTTCCCCAGACCCAGGCAATTACAGACTCATAAGTCTGACCAGCCTCATATGCAAAACTATGGAAATACTTATCATGGAACTCAGCAATAAGGACTTGGGGAACCTCAAAACACTGGACCTCTCTCAATTTGGATTCTTTAAGGGCAGCTCATGATTACTTAACCTGATTCACATTTTTGAAAAGATCACCAAAGCATTAGATGAAGGCAAAATGGTACACACCGCATACCTCAACCTGATCAAAACTTTTGACACAGTCCCCTACTCAGGCATAGTAGAAAAGCTAAATAAACTGAGACTAAACCCCTGCATCACCCATTGTTTTGTCAACTGGCTCACAGATAGGACACAGGAAATCAATATAGGGAAGTTACCTCTACAAAGGGGTCAGTCATCAGTGGAGTCCCCCAGGGTTCTGTACTAGGACCGCTCCTATTTGGTATTTACTTCTTCGAAGTAAAAGCCAATACCAAAGGCCTCTGGCTGACTAAGTTTTCAGATGAGTGCAAGCTCGGAGCAGTCATTAATTCCCAAATGATTTAGCCATCGTGCAGGAAGTTTTGTCCCAAATAAATAACTGGTGATATAACCACTGACTGAAACAAAATGCCAGAAAATGCATTATTGTATCCTCTGGGAAGTCACCTACCCCAACGAACTACCACATTGACAATATGCCCCTAAGAGTTGACCCAGTTGTTCAGGATTTTGGAACTTATGTGGACAGTGACCTAACTTGTGACCAACATGTGTCCCTTGTTATAAGAAGTCCTTCTATTTTGCAAGGCTTATAAACAAAGGGATTGTGTCTAGATCTAGAGATGTCATTGCCCCCCTTTACTCAGCCTTCATTAGGCCAATCACTGATTATGCTGTCTCCTTTGGTATGTATCTGTCCAGACACATGCAACAACTTAAATGCCCACACAGATACCTTACTAAAAGGATACAAGGCCTAAACGATATGTCTACATGGATCAATTCAAAGCCCTTTCACTATACTTGGTATCATACAGACAGCTAAGATGTGACCTGTGTCTGGTGTGCAAGGTATCCTCTGACCCATTACTTTTTTCTCCTCTGACCCATTACTTATGGATTTGCTGCACATCAGCAAGTCAAATGGCATCAGAAATACTCTGTCTAGGGACTTAAACCTCTTCTGCAATATCAATAGAATGGTTTGGAGGGACAGGTATATCTCGCAGAGTGTAGTGTGGAGGTGAAGGGAATTTGTCGAATGTAAAATTATAGGAATGAAGGGGAAGGGAATTACTAGAACACAGTAATTTTGATAAATCAGTTGCTTACTCATGTAAATATTAACTTGTCTGGTTGTGAGGATGTTTAGCAATTGGCTGAAGGAGATGGGGTGTGGCTTGAACATTAAAGGACACGATGAGAGATGAGTGGGGGACAGAGTATCGCTGAGCATAGCAAGGACATGTGGAGAGGCTATCCTGCCCCGTGCTGTAACCACTGCATAGAAAGCAATCTGTGGTGACAAAAGGTCAATCCAGAAGAGGACTGAGTCTGTACTACTATACTGATAAAAAAAAGTTTAGCTGAGATAAATAGAATCTGTATACATTTGAAATGAAACTTAATTGTATGGTTTGATGTTTTACTTTTACCAAAAAGTTATTTTACAACAAATCATTTCTTAACTAACATAGCCCCTACCATATAGCTGAAAAAGCCCTTATTTAATATACAGAGAGGAATTCCTAAGTAACTGTAACAGAACTCTGTTTAGTTACTAGTGAGGGAGTGAGTCTGTGGAATTTTATAAGATGCTTTGTTGTTAATGTCAAGTGAAGTGTCATGGGAGGCTGACCAACCACCACCACTAAATTCAGCACTTCAAGGTGGATAAACCATCATAAAATGTATTTACTTACTCTAAGAAGCTGATGGCAGAGAAAATCTTTCAAGACTCCTAACATCCTGTCTGGGTGGGGGCCTAATGTGCCATTACTTCGAGGGACAAGTTTCCTGTTGTAGGATTCATGGGATTCACAGCTGCTTTATGGCTATTTGATTTAATGACCATATACATTACATTTTGTCAATACTCATTGTCAGGATTTACCTTCTTTTTCAGAGAGAGAGAGACCAGTTAGTCTTGGAGTAAATTTAAGAGCACGCATCCATTTGCCCGAGTTACATTTGAAGAAAGATATTAAAGAGAAGGGGAGGCAGTTTAGACCTGTGTTTCTCTCTCAGTCCGTCACATTCTCTTTATCTGCTGATGAAGGTTCATGTCTTTGTTTATAGTGTTATCTGACTTGTTAGACTTAACTGAGATATAGGAGATCAAGGACTATCAGATCTCTAATGATGTCTTCCCTGGTAACGAAGGTTCTTGAGACCACAGATTTTTTAGTTAGGACCTCTGGAGCTTTTCAAGTTTGCTGATATGATGCATGAAATGCACATTAATGGGAGCACTGTACTCTGTAATAGGTCTGAGTGTGATGAACATAGGGAAATGCTAACAGTTTGGACCTGGTCGAAACATCTTGGGCTATTAGTTGAGCTAAACAGAATGATTTTCTGACTACAGTTTCATATGATGATCGAAGGTGAGGAAACTATCAACCCAACTGCCCAGGTTCCTGGCTGCCTTTTCATTTCGAATTTTATTAATACCACATATTGCAAGAGAAAAAAAAGAGTCTATGCCAATCTAAGTTCTTCCTGAAGGGGAAGGAAATCTGAGGTCTTGACAATTACACTCCGTTTGCAGCTGTCTGCAAATCTGGTTAACCAAAGGTCATTATTATCAGTTTGAGATCAAATAACTAGATGCCAAGCAGGCAAGGACACGGTACAGACCGCTGGGGGAACTCCACTGTTCTCCTTAGCACTATCTGAACAGCACACACCATCCAGACTGTGTGGATTTGTCTTTGGTTATTATCTTACCATATAAGGAATTAAGTTTAAAACTGATACTTTTCATACAATTGTGGCATGAGGTCTGGTATCAAATGTTTTGGCCAGACTGAAATAAGTTGTATAAGCATCATGACCATGGTCTACAGCTTGTGTGAGGCTCTTGAAGAAGTTAATAAGATTTAAATTAATAGGGATGATCTCCCCTTGATAAAATCACATTGTTGTGGGTCAAGCCAACTGAAATTCTTGACATCATAATCAATAGGAGTGGTTACGATATGTTCCATAGCTTTACAGATCAGAGTCATCAGGCTGATTGCTCTATAATTTTCCAGAGTCTGTAGAAGAACCCCCCACTTGTGGAGGGGCACCACCACAGCAGGACACCAGGATAAGGTCAGCAAAATCCTATTTTAAGCTGTTTAATATGTACCCAGCTTATGTTGTCAGGGTTCATGCAGGAAGTATTTTTGTTGTTTTGATAACACCTTAAGAATGCATTCCTTAGCGATGATAGGAGGTATAAGGGATTCTGGGATGAATACTGTTTGAATAGGGATTGCAGGGGTGATGTTAGCAGAGAATTTATTTTCTAGTATATTTGCTGTGCCAATGGGGTGATAGTATGAGGAGGTTCATTAAGGAAAAGCTTGGAGCACTGCTGAGGACTATTTCTTAGTTATCTAACATCACTAATGAAGGTCTTGTAGTTATCCTTCACTTCAGAAGCTGATATTCGTTCATAGTTTACTTTATTTGTTCTTACACTGCTTTTCAGTTTCTTGGTAACATTTTTATACTAACCTCTCTGTTGTTATGCAGTTTCTGTCAGTTGATGACTCTGGGGTTGTTTTTAAATTTCCTGTTGTATTTGGGTCTCCTTGGGACTGCCTGAGAAATGCATTTGTCCATATAGGTTCATGAATACTTACTACACTATTGATGTGCAAAGATCTCAAGAGGTCTACACTTACATTCCCATGGTAGTTTTTTTAGCCCATATATTTTATTTATGATTAACCCAGAGGCAGGCAAAACAAGGACATATTCGGACATTTACATGTTGGCTCTTTTCAAGAGGGACATGGGTGATAAACCAGGGGTGAATTAATGGCTTCCCTTCCAGTCATCTAAATGACATTTGAATAGAGTAAGAAAAGTACTTTGCTTTATGTGGAGTGGAAGATGGTTCCATAGCAGCAGCATTCTCTGTGACACATAACTATTCCTACAACATGTCCTCTATATGTTGCGAAAGAGATTAAGATCCCTTGATGTTGTATTTATGCTACCATTGGACCTGTGGATGTACAATAGGTTTGACAGGCAGAAGTTGCCTCTTTGTAGCATATGTAATACTGAGAAAAGGGGCAAACCTTTAAGACAGCCTGAATAGTCTCTTATGATTTATGTCCTTGATTTTTTTTTTTGGTGAAAAAGAATTGAGGTCATTTCAGTTGCAAAAAGTGTTTGGACAGGTATGTATTGAAAGGGCACTATATTCAATGATCAGCCTAATGAGAGCTAAGTACAGTGGAACAACTATATTCATGTACATGGACCTAGATGCTGCACCATTAGATGCAAGCTGTACTATGAAAAAGGACTTCCTTACGATAGTGGATATGTGGTGATCAAAGGACAGGTGATTGTTGACAGAGATTACCAAACCCCTGACAGCAGGATCAATTTTCAGCAGTGTATTTTACAAGGGAAGTCATAAATCCTATTATACATTTCCTGGCATTTACTTTGTCCGTGGTTTTAATACCACATATTTGTTTGAGAGAATCTTCAAATCTTTTAGGGAGTTTACGATGGCAGCACATTCATAGTCATCTGCAAACTTGGTTAGCCATAAACGCTTAACATTTGGTTTGATCTCCAAGAAGTAAATGCCAAAGAGGAGTGGTCCATGGACAGAACCCTGAGGTACACTTCCAGTGACAGGTCTTTTGGAGGCAATAGAGCCACCCACCCTAATTTTATGGCTTTTATTTGTTACGGTGCTGTATGGAATTACCATGAATCTATATTATGAATATATAGAAGATTAAAGACAGCTCATTTAAACTGCAACATCAATAAAAAGCACCACACAGACTTCTGGGTCTGACAGACTTTAAAACTGAAGTGATCAGTATGTGCTCTGAATAATGTATTTCTGTTTGCATTTTGTTTGAAATAGCATTGATGTGATATGCTTGCAGTGTTAATAAACTGCACCACAAAGACAGGTTGAGCATCCAATGTGTCAGACTGGTGAATGTGGTGGGCATCACTTGGTTAACATATACAAAATGACCTTATATTTTGGCCCTACATTGCTGCTTGTAAAGAGAGATAGAGAGAGAGAACTTCTACTTCCTGGGTGTTGCCACACACCTGGAAAAGAAAGAGAGAGCGAGAGGGAACTGGGGGTCTGCTTGGTGAATGAACCGTTAGTCTTTTATCAAACAAAATAGAGAAACTCATGATGGCCTAGATACAGACCAATACTACTATGGGTCTACATATCGTGGATCTTCACAAAAAGAGAAGAGCTGTGTAGGAAGGAAGTGATATTACTAACAAACATTCAGGCAAGCACCAGGACTAGTGGCTTTATTAACCTCTGTTAAGTACTGGCCACCCCAGAGACTGCCAGTTTGATCAAAAGGCCATATATTACCATACATAAGGATACCAAGGTGTACAAGGTGTAAATATATCAAGACTATACTATAAATGAAGCGAATGCTTGCTGATGGTGCTGTGCCATCCAAAACATACACCTTACAATTTCATAAGTAGTCATTTTGCTTAATACAGATGGAAGTGAGCTAGGAAAAGTCAGCGAGAGATAAGACTAGGCTTTGCTCGGTTTCTCCATTTTCCACCTATCCATACCAGCTTGTGTTTTATCAGAACTCTAACACTGGATTGATTAAAAAGGGCACTCCCAAGTATTTTATGTCAGTGGGTTTTCAGAGTGATCCTTAAACTCCTAATAAATTGTTTTTGTTAATTGAAAGGTTACTACCTAATGAAACAACTGCTTAGAAATAAGCAAATTAAGTCTGTAACTAAGAATGTACATGTATCAAAGAACATCAATATTCTGTCAGCATTTGAAGTAGTATGTTTCAGATGTGAGAAGTGGGTGTATATTGCAAAAAAAATGCTTATTTGGTAAAACTGTACCTAGCAAGCTGTACCAAACAAAATCTATTTTTAGGATCCCTCTTTAAATGTTGAGACTTGCAGTACAAAGCCTGTCAAAAAGGCAGAAAATACAAGAAAACGGAATATCCAACATCACTTTTCTTCTTTAAACTTTGTGTTTTTTGTGTTTGTCAAAGTACCTGCACCAAAACACTTAACTACACTCTAAACTAACTGATTATAACACCTTGGACAGAAGGGAATAGACAGAAAAAATGTTAGGGAAAAATGTGTAAGTTTGGATTTTAGTTTGGATTTTGAGTCATTCAATCTCAGTATTCCATGACAGTCACTTGCACTCAAGAACACAAAACAATTACCATTTTTAACAAGCTGGTAGCAAAACAAAAATGTAATGTTAATCTATAAAATATGATTTCTATCCAGTGTACCAGTAATGAAAATGTCACAATTGAATGAGATAAGGTTAATTGCTAAATTCATTCAATCAGTGTATTTCTCTGTATTACTACTACTACTAAGTTAACTAAATGTACAGCACTGATGGATGAGAAGTGCCTGAAAGGCTACTATATTTTGTGAGCATAGTCATACTTATTATCTAACATTATGTCTGCAAACATAAAACATATACTAACAGAAGGGTGGAAATAATATGTTTTCATGGAAATAGAAGAAGTATCCTATAGCACATGAAGAAATTCCAACTCTTTTGGGTAAAGTACTATGTCCTGTAGCTTTAGTACCTGATTTATCACATGATGTTATAATAGGTCAAGGCTTCCCCCGGTTCAACATGCTCTGGAAACTCTGTGTGTGTGTGTGTGTGTGTGTGTGTGTGTGTGTGTGTGTGTGTGTGTGTGTGTGTGTGTGTGTGTGTCTGTGTGTGTGTGTGTGTGTGTGTGTGTGTGTGTGTGTGTGTGTGTGTGTGTGTGTGTGTTTGTGTGTGTGTGTGTGTGTGTGTGTGTGTGTGTGTGTGTGTGTGTGTGTGTGTGTGTGTGTGTGTGTGTGTGTGTGTGTGTGTGTGTGTGTGTGTGTGTGTGTGTGTGTGTCTCTGTGTGTGTGTGTGTGTGTGGTCAAAGTACCGAAACTTCAAAAACTAAGTACGGAGATCACAGTACAGTGCAGAGTTGGAATATTCCCCTTTTCCTCACTGTAGTGCGATCTTAGAGTTGGCATATTTAACTAGGGGGTTTATGGGGGGGACATGTTTTGTGTGTTTTTTTGTTAGTCAGCCAATCTGGCGACTAGGCTTCAGTGAAAGTGGACTTTCATTGAAATGCACTTTCGCTGAAGTGAGCATCTGCCTTGTTTGTTCAATGTAATGTATTTTTGAACAAAGTAGAGCCATATATATATATATATATATATATATATATATATATATATATATATATATATATATATATATTCGGCAAAGTGCCGTTTTGGAGAAGTGTAAATTTGGAGTTATGGTCTCGGCAAAGTGTGGTTCGGAGAACTGTACTTTCTGCAATGTGATATATATATATATATATATGTGTGTGTGTATATATATATATATATATATATATATATATATTATGTGTATGTATATATGTATGTGTGTGTGTGTATGTGTATATATATATATATATATATATATATATATATATATATATATATATATATATATATAGTATAAAATATATAATATAAGTAATCAGTCAACAAAGAAGAACACCATACCATAGAGCAAAAGCATAAAAAAAATTGTAAAAAAAGAAAAAAATACCAAAAAAAATAATATTTAATTATTTTAATTAAAAAGTTAAAAAAAAAAAAGTTCAAGAGGTATAAATAGGGTAAATGGTCGTTAGATGAGTGCTTCTCAAACCCTTCATCAGATCTATCAACACATTAAAAATCCAAAGCTCTTCTTTAGAATCAAAAAGTCGGTTATCTAATCAAATTATCCCTCAGAGTGCACACCTACCAAAGTGTGTCATGTACACTTCATTCATAAGTCCTCCATTCGTAAACTCCATTCATAAAGTTGTTATTGATCATCTACGAAGTTAATGCCCTTTAAGGGCAAGTTTTACCAATATATTCCCATTCAGTCTGGGGGGCTTATTAGCCCTGAACTCAAAAATCCAACCCATTTCCTCCCGTTCAGTTCTGGCAGGAATATTGCCTCCTCTGACATTTTCCATAATAACTTGTATCACCATAAACTTAAAAGCATGATCTTTATTCAAATCAATATGCCTAGTTAAAGGACTTTTCATATAATTTAAATGGATGTTGCTAACTTGCTTAAATATCCATTCCTTTAGTTGTCTATCAGTCTTTCCAATGTGGAAACCATCACAAGAATTAGAAATAGTGATGTATATTACGTACTTTGTCTTACAATCGGCATATGTTTTACAATAATATTTTCTGCCGGAAACCGGATGCAGAAAGGTGCCTATTCTAGTAGATTTAATATTGTCATTCAAATGCATATTCTAGCATAGGTGCTGTTTCCGGTTCCGATTCCTTTTAAACATTAAAGTCGGTGCATCAGCCATGAGGTTCTTTAAATGAGCATCTGCCTTCAAAATTTTCCATTTGTCCTTTATTATATTACAGACGTATTGGATATCATTAACATATGTAAGGGTTATTCTATTTTTGCAGATTGACTGCTTTTCCTTTCAAACAGTTGATTTGTGTCCGTGAAGAAATGGTTTGCCTATATAATTTCTTGCCTCTGCCACAATCTGAGTCTGTCTTTCAATTTCTTCCTGCTTGTATCCTTTATTTCTAAAATTGTGTGTCATGTTGTGCACGGCTTCCATGTACTGATTTTGAACACCATTTTTGAATGTATGTGGGGGATACATGCTTGTTCTGTGCAGTAGATTATTCCTCCAACATTCTTTCTTATATAAACCTGTGTTAATGTGGCCCATTGAGTCAATGGACAATCTGACATCTAAAAAGTCAGTCATAGTATCCGAGAAATGGATGGTGAATTTCAAAAACTCAGTTATTGTTTCTAAATATCTAATGATTGATTCAAGGTGTTCTTGGTGTCACTCCATAACAGAAAAACAACATCCATAAACCTCTTATAAAATTGCAGAGCTGGTAAAAATGGATTATTGTTGTTGTAAGCATGAGTAGATTCCCAGTAGCTTAGGATGAGGTTTGCATAACTATTGGCATAGGAGGCACCCATGGCTACCCTCCACTTTTGCCAATACAGGTCTTTGCCAAAAATAAAAACATTATTCTCCAGGACTAAATCTAAAGCTCAGTTTTGTTTGTGTCAAAATTGATGTGTTCCCTTAGAAAACTTTTTGTATGCCATACTTGTTTGGGATGACCGTAAAAAGACTTTGAATATCCAAGGTTACCATTAAAAAAGAGTCAACTTCTTCTCAGACATTTAGATGGTCTGACAGCATGTACAAGAAGTGTCTTGTGTCTTTAATAATTGCAGGATAATTAATCAATAATTCTGGCAGATTGTACTGTTTTTTATGCATTAATCTTTATATATATATATATATATATATATATATATATATATATATATATATATATATATATCTAGAGACCGAGAGAGAGATACACAGTTGCCATTCTGATCATCAGACCACAGACCATTGGTTACAGATCTTATGACACAATGTCAGAGAACCATGATTTCGCAATGGCAACTCCTTGATGAAGTGCGAAGGGAAAGCAACAGTTTCTTCCCCGCAGGACCCATTGTAGCACTTCAAAGAGGGTTTTGCTGGATCAGGTTTCTCTGCTACATTTCTGAGGATTTGCGAGATGATAAATGTGAGACTCAGCAAATCATCATGAAGCTAGTTTTGCATGCTACTCCTGTCTGCAGCATGATGAAGCATTTCAGGAAGACTAAGTGATGAAACTTCATCAGAGCTCTGAACTACAGCTACGGGCTCATCCTCACTTATTTACAGCTGTGTTTTATCAAGGGGGTATTTACTTAACTTGATCTTGTGGATTACGTAAAAACAGAAACAATTCAACTGATGGGGGTAGAGGAGAAAAAAATGCAATGAAATATTACAGGAAATAAGTGTTCAAGATAAACATGCCATGAAATACAAATTAAAAAACAAATCTACAGCTATCCTTCTAAATTAGGAATAAGGTATTCAGTAAATTTGTACCTAATCATCCATACTGACTGAGACCGACTCATAGTATTTTGTTTAATTTGACTTCCAAGAAGTATGATGTGAAATATTAGTTATCTTATATCTCATGCCTAACTTGACAGGAGTCTGCCATGATGGACTCGTGTGAGTGAGTGAGTGAGTGAGTGAGTGAGTGAGTGAGTGAGTGAGTGAGTGAGTGAGTGAGTGAGTGAGTGAGTGTGTATATCTGTGTGTCTGTACATCTGTCTGTACATGAATGGAACCAATAGCAGCAGGTGGTTCTTGACATCAGGTTAATCACCAGAATTTTTTTGCCTTTTGCAATATAAGAATATAATAATTCTACATTGTCTAGTTGGGTAAATATCTGGTGTTTGTGGTACCATCCTATGTTTAACATTCTGATTTGTTTCAGCCATTTGTCAGATAATCCCTAATAGCTCAAAATGCTGTACTTTGGTATATGGTCAGTTCTGGTAGTCACATTCATTTATTTTTGCTTTTTATTAGACACTCCGTGACACCTACAAATGGGCTGGAGGAAAACTACTGCCGGAACCCAGATGGAGATGAGATCGGACCTTGGTGTTACACCATCAAGGAAAATATCCGGCATGAAGATTGTGGAATCAAGAAATGTGATGTAGGTAAGTATTTGTAAAGACCTGCATGAATTTCTGATGAAGTGATTCTGGCTGCGTTATGGCTCGCCTATAACAGACGTTGCTTGTGAGTTACCAATAGCAGCGTGTTCTTCATTAGTACCACTGCCTGTAAAATGCTGCTCCCAGTATAGAGAACCTGAACTACCTGTAGCTAGTGGGATATCTTATTTTGAACTGCTTGTATCAGTAGATTTTAAACGTAAAAATGTGGTATCTTACTGTGCAGTAGGTAACTGAAATATAATATAGGTGTAGATTTTACATGAAAGATTATGAGGTACATAATCTCTGACACTGGCTAGTCTCTGGTCACTCTCCCTATGACAAACACCTGTTACTGTGACTACAATGAAGAGTGCCCTGATTCTACACACTACCTGGGTCATTTAGAAAGGTGTTGATCCAATCAGAAGAACTCATATTTTGGAGCCTTTAATTCTCTGTCAAGTTGGTCCTGTATCACAACAGGCAGTCTTTCCCAGCAGCCATAAAACGGTCATCACTGTGCATGTCCTGTTTACTGTTCCTGTCTATTTAATGAGTTTGTGCTTAGCACCATATCAATCCCATTCCCCAGCTGAAGCACTGAACGTGTTCTGCAGCCAATCACAGTGCTTGAAAATGTAATGCTTTGTTTGTTAAAGCTGACTCGAAAACCCTTGTTCTGCATTACAATGCAAAGCACACACAAGCATTGGGGATACTTCCATGGGTGTCAGCTATGGAGTCAGACAGAACAAACTACTTGTGTCATATTGCATTGTGAGCATTCTATGAGTCTTGTAGTTTAGTGGCTGCCTAACAGTGCAGTTGTTATATTGCCATCTGGATTACAAAGATGTTTTGTGTGTGAAACAGCTGCCTTTGTACTAGGGACCCACAGCTGATATTGGAATTCTGCCATACACTGAAGCTCAATAATGTAAGTATAATATTTAACTGCATGTTGGGTTGGAATTCTGCTATACACTGAAGCTCAATATTGTAAGTCTAATGTATAACTGCATGTTGGGTGTTCCACAGAGAGATAAAGCAACAGCACTCGTTTTGATGATGACCTAAAGGCTGTTTGACCCAATTTGCAGTATTCTACCAACTTCTTCATGAGTCGAGTGGCCACTATATCATCCAAATGCCTCATGCATAACTAGAGAGTGGGGAAGACAAGAGAATGTTGGAGTAAAACAAAGTTATAATTTACAGTCCATTAACATAGGTGCTTTGCAGAGATCTTATCTTTTAACTCTTTGTCTATATTATATCCCTAACTACGTGACTTTTCATATTTATGATCACTAATGTGCCAGTGCCTTACCTTAATTATATTACTATGTCAAGTAGCTGACCCTAAAATTGTTTCTTAAGTGGTATTTTAATTCAGTCTTTACATATGGAATCAGTACCCAAAAGATGCTTGCAGGATAAGGACTTTAAGAATGTATGCAGAAGCAAATAGCTGCTGAACAAAAGGTGGAAGTCCAGCTCATATCAGACTGTACAGTGCAAGCATCGAAAGGATAATGTTGGCTAAGCAGTCCCATTCATTTTGATTCTGAAGCACATGTATACAACCTACTTCGAGCTTTAGCAAAGGAAAACAGATATGGTGGTGACCAAATGGAAGTCAAATAACTGAAGGCAGCTAGCATAAAACACTAGTACTAAGGGAGATTTTCAAAATGTAGAGAGTTGATTAGTTGTCAGGAGAGAATTATTTGGCAGTTGCAGAGAGTGTGACTTCAACTATTTGATGTCGTCCATGCCCATGGACTACAGATAGCTGTAGATTGGTTGAAGTGACAGGCAAGAGAAGAGCTGATGTTTTGCAATGATGTATCAGAGGCCTATATTATCATATCACCAGCATAGCAAAGGGAAGTTATACTGGGAAAGGTCATGCTGAGGGATTTTATGAAAAAAGTAAAACACAGTGGGTCTGCGATGGAGCCATGAGGAATATTTGTTTCAACCTACTGTGAATGAAAAAAGGCGCTGCCTTCCTAGATCTTGAAAGACACTCCTCTCAAATAAATAAACAAATGTGTAGTACTGTCCTTTATGTCCCCTCCTGGTGACAATACAGCTATACATAACATTTCCACAAGAAAACAATTTTACTAGGTGATGTCAATGTCAGTTGGTTGGACATAAACTCTAACTCCCCTACATCTAGCATGAACTTATATGGTTTCACACAACTAATTAATAGAACCACACATTATAGCAAGACATCAAGTTCTCTATTAGACTGGATCCTAGTATCAGACCCTAGCAAATATTCTGGGTCTATATTACAAGATTGAATGTTTAGGTGATCGAACACCTAAACGTCTGTCTTCTAATATTGAACCTAAGAATATCAAACCCCCCAGGAAAACACGCACGTCGGCCAGTAAAAAAAAAAAAAAAAAAAAAAAACTTTACATCCAAGCTAAGTGGGGGGCTGTGCCCCCCCCCCACTAAATATACCAACTCCGAGATTGCTCAATAGTACGGAAATGGCAAAATCTGGCGAACGGCTAAGGGAAGTCTTTCCCTGCATTAAATCAGCCATTCGCCATTTTTTGCTTTTGATATTAGAAGATCGATGTTTAGGTGTTCAATCACCTAAACATTCGATCTTCTAATATAGACCCAAATATTCCAACACATGTACAATATCATACATCTAGTTAAACAGCATATTTATAAAACTCAAATAAAACAAAAG